>NW_025966185.1:20525-25790 GCF_021869965.1 Rhincodon typus
TACACAGTACACAGATTTTCTGAAGAAGGGTCTAGGCCTGAAACGTCGGCCTTCCTGCTGCTCTGATGCTGCTTGGCCTGCTGTGTTCATCCAGCTCTACATCTTGTTATCTCAGATTCTCCAGCATCTGCAGTTCCTACTATCTTCGATTTATTTACTTGGTTTTTATTGTTATGTCTTTCTCTATCATCATTTACAGGCAGTTCCTGGGTTGCAAATGAGTTCCAATCCTGAGTACGTTCACAAATTAATTAATACACAAGTCAGAATGTAATACTGTATGATATAAAATATCCATTCATAAGTATGAGTGAACATTCACATGTTGGACCCTTAAAATTAATAGTAATATAGGATCTCGTCGAGTGTTTTGTATGGACAATGTTGCCAGTAGACACCCTTTTTTTCTTATCTGCTCTGGCTTATTCCCCATTATTATATGCATTGCTAAAACCTCCCTTAGGCTTCTTACAAATAGGTTAGAAAGGAGTTCTGGGCACATTGTGGAAACCCTGTTCTCTTAAACTACTTTGCCCCTATATCATCTGTCCAGTTAATATGAAGAGTATTTGAACTCCTGCTTGATGATTATTCTGTTTTATACCTGTAAAGACTGCATATTTTATTTTTCTCTATTGTTGTGGACTGAAATGGAAAATGGACTTGTTTAAAACCAAGGATTGTGAAAGAAACTGATGCACTTCTGTAAAAAGACAAATAACTGAAACTCATTCTCAGTACTGTATACACTGTTGCTATGTTCAAGCAGTGAAGGAGGCTGTTGCAGAGGTCCAGCACCGGGGGTGTGTACAAAGTAAGATTCAGCCAGCAACAGGTATCAGGTTTTTGGAGTTGTGACCAGTTGTGAAAATCACAGACTATCAGCTCATCAACAACTATCTGATTGGATCACGGAACTGAACAGCTTGTGGCTGTGCACCGTACTGGCAGATGCCTTTGGACTGCAGATGGTGTCCAGTAAAATACCTAACACCTGAAGAAAGTCAGTTTATTTTCCCTCACAGATTGCTGTAAGATGTGGCCTTTAACCAGTAATTACAAGACTTAGCAGTTCATGTACTAATCACCTAAGCCTCCTGTAAAGTAATGAAAATAACCTAAAGAAGAGAGATTGAGAACAGGAGATCCTGGTAGGCAAATATATCGTATAAGTGAACCCTTTCTACTGGGGTCCTTAAACTGCATACCCAGTTTTTTTTGCCTGCATCCATTCCAATGATGTCTTTTTCGTTTATCTATGTGTGTGTGGGGAAGTGGTTAATACTTTACGGAATAACGAGTAAGTTCTATGTCGACAGTTACTTTTTTTTCTCTCTGTAGACAGAATCAATTTATGTGTCATAAATTAAAGCTCTTGTAAAGTACTAAAACCTGGTCAGTGTTTTCTATTCGCCTGGCAGATAAATTGGGGATTTTGCGTACTTAATAACATTTTGCTTTTAGCTTTTGTGACAACTCCACGAATAGCAAGGCGTAATTTCCAATGCATTACTCTGTTGAGGTGTGACATATTTAATTCCCTATTTAATCAGCAGGTCTGGCAGCATCTGTGAAGAAAAAAATCAGAGTTAATGTTTCGGGTCTGGTGACCTTTCTGAGGAAATGTTAACTCTGACTTTTTCTTCAGAGATGCTGCCAGGTCTGCTGAGCTTTTCCAGCAGCTTCTGTTTTTGTTTATTCACAGCATCTGCAGTTCTTTTGGTCCCTATTTAGTCAGTTTGCTTTCTTCTTCTTGTTTCTTCCACTTGTAGATGGTGTTTAGATTGCACCTGTTAGCATGATGGAACCTTTATTGCGCAGATGGCTGTGTTCCTTTTACCTACATGTATTACACTATCCTAATATGCACACGTGCACCAACACCCTGCTCTTCCCCTCTATCTTTTCTAAATATTATGCCCAGCAATGTTTAATTCCCAATCAAAAATTTTTTATAGCCACATCTCAGTAATTCTCACTGTCTAGTTAGTTCTGATGCTTGATTGCCTTCAGCTCCCCTGTTGCATTATGGACACACTATATCATTGCTGTACAGATATTTTGACTAATTTTTAGTAGCATTTTCATTTACTTTATTTTTAATCATATGGTGTGGTATAATGGATGCTAGCTTTCTAGATGTTCAGGAGCTGTTGTTGGCTTGCATTCTCTATTGCATTCCTACTATTTTCCTCCATGTTTATTTTTATCATTTCTGTTCAGTTCCCTGCACAGATGGGCTCCATGCTGCGATCTCCTCTGTTGCTTCATTACATTAATTGGGTAAAAGATGACACCGCACTTCTGCGGCTTGATTTCTGGCTGGCTCAAACTCTTCATGAAGGTGAGGCACTGGTACTCTCCTAAAATTTCAAGCAAAAAGAAATTTGTGAAACATTGAGGAAATTATAACTTTGAAAATAATAGCTTGGGAATATTGCGGGATGTAGTTCATGAATACCTAGCCCGCTGCAAAGAAACAGGGTCCATAATCATGGGCAGTTTTGTTTGTGAAGTCTAAATTGGTCAAAGAATTGATTTTGATTAAGTGCATATGGGTGTGCTGGAAATTAGTTTGTGACACAAGTGGGGCTACCAGTGATGAGTAGTGGTTGGACTGGTATTTCTAGAGAAAAGGAACAGAAGGTAATAATCTTCTAATAATAAAGTTAGCCTGGCTGGAAGGATTGGGGGGCAATAGCATGGAAAAGATGAATGGTGACTGTGGCGGGAACAGGGTGTGCAATGACAGTGTCATGGGAGTGGCCATAAATACATAGCTGTAGAATGAGGGGATGGAATAGATTGATATAAGAAGAGATGATATGATGAACATAATATGTACATGAATAGGAAGGGTTTGGAGGGATGTGGGCCAAATGCGGGCAAGTGGAAATGGTTTAGTTTGGGAACACTGTTGGCATGGAATAATTGGACCGAAGGGTCTGTTTCCATGCTGTATGACTCTATATGAGAATGATGAGTGGGATCGGTTGGAGATGTTAGGAGAAGGATCTCATGAAATGGACTGTTGCAATAGAGATACTAACTTTGCTACAAATGTTTTGCAGACCTCTGCTAGTTGACATATAAAACACAAAACGGCGACTTGAGTTAGATTTGTTGTATGAATGACTAAATTATTAAGATATGGAGGTTTACAAAATCTTTTATCTAAATTCCTCAACTGGCTTCATTGTCATCAGTGCTGTCAATTCCAATTAAGAACATATGAAATAGGGCCATCATAGGCCAGTTAACATCCCTTAACCCTACTGCACCATTCAATAAGATCTGAATGTGGCCCTAACTTTGTTGCTTGCTGTCATGTAATTCATGTCAATCAGAAATCTATCTAATACTGCCTCGAATATATTTAATGACGAAGTCTGCATTACTGAACATTGGCATAATGACACTGAATCCTAAAGTTGGTGAATTGTCTACAGAGGAATGGAGTGATTTTATTCCTGCTGGGTTATGATGAACATTATCCAACTAGTTTGCAATTGCTGACGAAACTGAAGACTTTGAGATTTTTTATTTAGCCTAGGAATCCTGTGAATTCCAAATGAACACCAACAGTAGTTCAAATAAAACTAGATAACGATCAACTTCTTAGGCTAGCAAGAAATAGGTAATAAACATGACTTAATGAGCATTGCCTCTTGTAAGACCTTAAGTCCATAAAGTCTGCTTCATCATTCAATGAGCATGGCTGATCTGATAATCCTCAACTACACTTTCATTCATGTATTTTTCCTATAACCATTAATTCCATTTCTGATTATGAATTTGCCTGTCTCAGCTTTAAATATACCCAATGACCAAGCCTTTACAGGTTGCACCTCATTCTTCTGAACTCGAATGAGTACAGACCCAACCTAATCAACCTCTCCACCTAAGACTGTCTGCTCCATGTTAGCCTAGTGAACCTTCTCTGGACTGCTCCCTGGTGCCCAGAACTGTTCACAGTATTCCAGTTGGGGTCTGATTAGTACTTTGTATAGTTTTAGGAAGACTTTGTTGTGTATACTCCATTCCTTTGAAATAAAGGCCAACAATTCATTTATGAACTGCCTTCCTCATTGCCAGACCTTAGCTTTTGGTGATTGTTGCGCAAGGATCCAGATAACTCCAACTTCCTAATCTTTCTCCATTCAACTAATAATCAGCTCCTTTGTTCTTTCAGACAAAGTGCATAATCTCACATTTCTTTACATTATATTCTTAAGACCAAATAATTTTAAAAGTAATATGCATTTTCAGCAGAGGGTGATTTCAATTTCCACCAAATTTTACAAAATCTACAAAGAAAGCTTTTAAACAAATTGTTCATCAAGTATTGGAATTCTCAATTTAATGGAATAGTAGGCTTTATTTTTAGTGAAGTCATTAAGCAAATTTTAAGTGTAGTTTACTTTAAATCATTTTTTTTCAAGTAGCAAGTGCTGGCTTACTTTTTACACCAATGTCCACATCAAGTTTTCCAGATACTACATCAATATGAAATAAAATTCTTCATGTCATGTCCCATCAAGTATTTTAAGTGTTGTATAGCTAGTTTCACGGGAAAGTTCTTTCTTCATTCCTATGGTGATGTGCTTCTGTTTCCTGTCCCTAAAGCATATTTAAACTATAACCTGTATAATGAATATACAGTTTTAGGTAACAAGGTGTAGAGCTGGATGAATACAGCAGGCCAAGCAGCATCAGAGGAGCAGGAAGGCTGACGTTTCAGGCCTAGACCCTTCTTCAGAAAATGATTTTCTGAAGAAGGGTCTAGGCCCGAAATGTCAGCCTTCCTACTCCTCTGATGCTGCTTGGCCTGCTGTGTTCATCCAGCTCTACACCTTGTTATCTCAGATTCTCCAGCATCTGCAGTTCCTACTCTCTCCATAACCTTCTTGCCATTAGTTTTCGGCATGTTATTTGTGTCTTCCACTGTGAAGACCGACACGAAATAACTGAATGAGGCTATTTCCTCATTCCCAGTTATTAAATTGGCCTTCTCATCCTCTAAAGGACCAATGTTTACGTTCGCCACTCTTTTACGATTTACATATTTATAGAAACTTTTGCTGCCTGTTTTTATATTCTGAGCTAGTTTACTGTCATAATATATCTTACATTTCTTTATAACTTTTTTTGTGGCTTTCTGTTGGCCTTTAAAGATTTCCCAGTCTACGAGTTTCCCACTACTCTTTGCTTTTTTGTATGTGTTTTTTTTCAATCTGATACTTTCCTTTATTTCCTGAGACATCC
>NW_025966185.1:26290-35409 GCF_021869965.1 Rhincodon typus
CGATATGGAGACAGAGAGGTCCAGGAAGGGGAGAGAGGTGTTAGAGACATTTGCAAGCAGGATACATTTTTAAAAAGTCTTTTCAATGAAATGTGTGAGAACAAAATTTGAATTTTCACAGAAAGCAATTTAGACTTAGCTATTTATTTATTAATGAACAGTTTGTTGTAGATTTTATTTCACTTTAGAAAAGATAGATGATACAGATTCAAGGAGATAAATAATAGCATTTCAAAGAGATATATAAGCGTTTCTATTATTTACATTTTGTAAAGAGTTATAATGTTATGTGTCCTTGCAAATTTTAGTTCAATAAATGTGTCTAAAGCATCGGAAATAGAAACAAGGCTGATGTGATACTTCTGGACTGAGATATTTTGGAGATAAAATAATATTCCAGTAACCACAAAGGTAATTAACAAGCAGAGATTTCTTATCATTATCCTGATTATGTTATTAATCATTTAGACATTTTAGCTTGATAGTAAAGTCTCCCTAAAATGCATAGGCATTTGGTTCACTTGGTGGATCAATTTAAGACATCAGAGATTAGAAAACTCATTAAAAATTATAGAAAATACCAAAATTGAAAATGATATCGCTAATGAAAATTTTATGTCTAGCATCTTAGTGAAAAGGTGTCTAGTGCATATTTCTGTTAGTCACTTTGAGTTGCTACTTGATTATGCATTTATGCAGGATGTTAATGAATGTTTTTTTGTAGGCCTGCTTTAGTATCCAAATCCACCTTTTATAATTGTATAATAAAGGAAGTTATTCGAAGACCCAATTTGGGATTGAAGTAACGTGATTTAAAGAGAAAGAAGTTTGGTCATGTTGCACCACTGGAGGTCATGTTACATGGGCACAGTACCACCTTTCAGAGGGTCCCTTATGTCAGCGGTTTCCAGTGCTGTCCACATGGTGGGCCCTAATCAAAATGGTGTCTGCACAGGCATCAATAGTGCATACATAGAAGCCTGTGAAGAAACACTAGCCTAACATTTCAAAACTTAATTGATACAATACCATGATTATGAACATGATTAATGCTCATTCTGGCAACAAATGTACGCATTGCTGTGCAAAAATCAAACATGAATCTGCAAGATGGACCCTCCATTACTTAAAAGGCTAGGAATTCAAATTGCAGGCAGTTTTTTTGACACCTTTTCTATGGTAAAGTGATTAGAAGTACTGTGAGGTCTTTTGTACTGAGCTTTTGGATTTGCTGGAGAGTGTTGCTGCCCCTTACATAAAATGGAAAAGTGTAGTTTGCCTGAGAGCACAAAAGCTGCAACAGCTGGTAGGATGCAATGACAGTGCTTGTTAACTTGCACCACAAAAGGCGATGAAGGGGATGCAAATTCACCTTGTTTGCTAATGTAGAGCTAGGCTTCTGCTTGCTTTTTGAAATTTGGAATAGGTTTGTATGGAAGCCTTCTGCCAAAGACATTAATTAATTTATTTTAAATAGCTGGACTACTTCACCAAGACAACTGAAAAAGAAATGGCACGCAAATGTGTTAAGTTCATTGCCTAATACTGCTACCAGTGATTTCACGGCTGTAATGTAATTTAATTCACAAAGGAAATGAAATGCAAATCACAGAAGCCGTGGAACAAAGTGATGTCATGCAGAAGGCATTATCTTGCAAATTCCAGTAAATCATCAGGAAGGCAAATAATTGGATTGAGGTTAATGAGGTTCCACTGTATCAGAACTAAACATCTGTCACGATCCCCTATAAAAATAAGAACCAATTTACAAATTCTATTATTAACAGAAATCAATTCTCTCTCTCTCTCTCTCTCTGTGTATATATATATATATAAAGTTGATATATTTATGCAAAACTATAACGACACTCCTTATTAGCTTCCAAATGATTACTATTGTAGTCAACAGTAGGATTTGAGTGGTTTGGAACATGTACAGCTGATTACCTTAGAAGATGGCTCAGAAGTCAAATTCACCATCATTATCATTAATCAACCTCACGTTGTTCACAAGATCAAAGATTTTGATTTACTCCTTTACTGTTTGCCATGGGTCAGGTGGCAATTATTAAATGACTCAGAATAAAGTTTCTTGTGTCCAATTTAATGAGACTGCAGGTGATTTGTGCATTTACACAAGAATTGCTGCTTGGTGCAAATATGTGTTTTACAGCAGACATGTATTTGTTAGTTGTTTTAATGACTTCACTTTATTACAGGAGGTACTTGTTTTTCCAATATCTTCAGATCTCAATTACAATTCTTTTAAAATAAAACCATACCTACTGCACACAACTAACAGTATGTCCATATAGGTGAATAAATGTAATCTTTTGATTGACAGAACTTCCAATTGCATTTAAAATAGGCTCTGTTGTCCATAAGTGACATCAAGCAAGGGTTTAGCTGTTCTAATTTGCATATCAATAGCCTCTAGCGTACACTTTGAATGATCAACAACATTTCCTTCTCATTTTCCATTTCCTAAGGGAGGAATCTACCTTTGAAAATCATTATATAACCTACTATGCCTAATTATTTCAAGTTCGTGTAGATTGCAGACATCTGAGATGATACAGCCATCTATTATGGGGACAGAAAACAGATTTTGAATCTCTTAAAGGAAGAATAACTTAAGACTTGGAATGAGGTCACTATGCGTTCCATTGACTGACCTTCCCTTCCATTGAGTGACCTTCCTGCCTTCAGAGTAGGCACAAAGAGGCCTTCTAAATATTCAAAACTTCCAGTGATGAGTGGATGAGTGAATCTTACAGACTTCCAATGTGTACAACAGCTAATATTTGCATAGCAGGTTTTACAATTAATGGTTATTTTCTGCAATACATTATTACATTCTTCCCTTCAGTTTGTAATTATTTAGTTTTGTTCATTGTAAAGATCTGAATAAAATAAAAAGGGAAAAATAATGAGATGCTGGAAATATTCAGCAGGTCTGATAGCATCTGTGGAAAGAGAAACAAAGTTAAGCCTTTGAGTCAAATATAACTTGTTGAAATATAGTTTTTGGAGAAGAGTCATATTTGATATGAAATATTAGCTGTTCATCTTCATGTAGGTCACAAGCACACTGACCGCAAGGTAAAACTATGTAAAATTCAACTTCACAGGAATTTCCTTTGGATTTCATAGGATCCCCATGCCTAACTCTTACGAGAACATAACAACACAAGAACTGGGAGCAGGAGTAAGCAATTCAGCCCTTAAGCATGCTCTGCCATTTAGTATGATTATGGCTGATCTCAGCTTGGCCTCAACCTCATTTTCCTGCCTGCTCTCAATAACCCTTTAACCCATTACTAATTGAAAATCTCTATATCACCTCCTTAAGTGCACTCATGTCCCAGCATTCAGTGTAGTGTGGAGTAATGAATTTCACAGATTCACAACCCTTTGAGAGAAGTCTAGATTGTTCCACATGACGAAACATCCTTTCTACATCTACATTGTCAATCCCCTTTAACATTTTATGTACCCCAATTAGATCTCCTCTGATTCTTCCAAACTGTAGAGAGTACAGGCCTAAACAGCTCAATCTCTCTTCATAATATAATTCTCTCATCATTGGAATCAATCAAGTGAACCTCTTCTGACTGCCTCCAATGCAACTACATCCCTCCTGAAGTAAGGGGAACAACAGCTGTCAACAATACTTCAGTACAGTTTGACCTAATGGCTTGTACCGTTGTAGCAACACTTCCCTACTTTATACTCTATTCCTTTAGTGTTAACTAACAAAATTCCATTTGCCTTCCTTATTACCTGCTGTACCTGCATTCTAGTTTTCTGCACTTCATTTATGAAGACATCCAAAGCTTGCTGCAGCAAAGCACTCTGAAGCTTCTCTTCATTTAGATAATAATTTATCTTTTGATTCTTCTGAATAAAATGGATAACCTTATACTTATCCACACTAAACTCCATCTGCCAAATTTTGGCCCATACACTTAACCTAGCCATTTGTCAATTTCTTTTTTTATTATGGAATTTACTTTCCCACCTATTTTGGGTTTGCATAATGACTGCCTGGCCAGTGAATACCCAGACTATTGATCACATGTAGACCTGGACTTTCTCATAATTCATGTACGCTTAAAGAAAAATTTGACACAATCAACCTCAAATTTGGGGATTCTAAGCTTTGTCTAATCTAAAATCTTCCTGCTAAAATGTATAACCTTATGTTTTCCCACCTTATATTCCATCTGCCAAGTTTTTGCCCACTCACTTAACTAGTCTGCAGCCTCTTTGTGTTATTTTCATCATTTGCCTTCCCACCTATTTTGGCTATCGTATAATCACTTTCCTCATCCAAGTCATTAATAACTGTTGTAAATAATTGTGGTCTTAACATTGATCCCTATGACACTGCACCAGTTACAGGTTGCCAGCCTAAAAATGTCACCACAATCCAATTCTCTGTCTTGTAATAATTAATAAATCCTCTATCTATGTTAACATTCTACCTCCAAGTCAGTAAATGGGTGGCACTTAATCAAATACCTTCTGAAAATCCAAATACATTACATCCGCTGCTTTCTCTTTATCTATTCTGCTTGGACCTCCTTGAAGAATTTCAGTAAATTTGCCAGGCATGATTTCCCCTTCACAAAACTAGGT
Organism: Rhincodon typus; assembly: GCF_021869965.1. Classification (NCBI taxonomy): domain Eukaryota; kingdom Metazoa; phylum Chordata; class Chondrichthyes; order Orectolobiformes; family Rhincodontidae; genus Rhincodon; species Rhincodon typus. The sequence goes on from NW_025966185.1 coordinate 30,932, forward strand.
TTACTCTGCTTGATCATATTATGCATTTCTAAATGGTGTGTCATTACTTCCTTTATAATAGATGCTGGCACTTTCCTAACAACAGATGTTAAAACTAACTGACTTATAGAAACCTGCTTTTTGTCTCTTTCCCTTTCTTAAATAAAGGCATTACATTGGCAGTTTTCCAATCCTCTGGTACTATTCCAGAATCTAAGGAGTCCTGAAAAATTATTACAAGGGCATCCACTACCCAGAAATTATTTCCTTTAATATCCTAGGATGCATCCCATCAGGTCCAGGGCACATTTCCATCTTTCACTCCATTAGTTTCCCTAGTAGTTTTTCTTCATTGATAGTTAATGTATTTATTTCCTGTTCTTTTGCCCCGTGGTTATTTAGCAAGTTTGGAATGTTATTAATGTCTACTACTGTGAAGACCAATGCAATGTATTCATCCAACCCTCTGCCACATGCTGTTTTCCTATTATTACTTCCTCAGCCTCGTTCTCTTTTTGTTTTTGTCTTTTTCTGAGCAGAAATGTTTTTATGAGTTATACTGACACATACAGAAAATAATTACAAACTGTGACCTCTGTGACTTCCTTTTCAGCGAGTGCTGTCCAATGGAATAGGAGTAGTGTCTTCAATCCAGCCGATTTGCATCCCAGATTGATCCAGGCCTCCCAGAGCTGACTGGACATCAGGTTCGGGGGTCTTGGTCCTGTTGCCTCCAATGGCACATGGCTTGATGTGTAGGGCAGTGATGCCCAGTTCCTTGCAGCTCTGGGACACATCTTGATCAGTCGGGGAGGACTCATCTTTATCAGCCTTAACCTTCATCCCATCAATGACATTGCAGACAGTTTTCTTTCCAGGCAGGTCTGTTACTTGGAAAAAAGTATCATAGTCATAGAATCCCTATATTGTGGAAGTAGGCCATTCAGCCCGAGTCCACACTGACCTACTATAAGCATCCCACCCTGCAACCCTATCCCCATAACCCTGCATTTCCCATGGCTAACCCACTTAGCCTGCACATCCCTGGACACTATGGGGCAATTTAGAAATGCCAATCCACCTAGCCTGCACATCTTTGACTGTGGGAGGAAACTAGAGTACCTGAAGAAAAACCATACAGACACGGGGAAAATGTGCAAACACCACCCAGACAGTTACCTGAGGGTGGAACCAAGTCCCTGGCACAGTGAGGTAGTAGTGGTAACAACTGAGCCACTGTGCTGCCCCTAATTTGCCTTTCTAACTATTTGCTGTACTTGTATACAAGCTGTCCTGGTCAGTTGACCAGCATGATGGTATACAGGGCATTCATCATAGAGTCATAGAGTCATACAGCACCGAAACAGACTCTTCAGTCCAACCAGGCCATGCTGAACATTATCCCAAACTAAACTAGTCCTACGCCGCTCCTGGCCCATATCCCTCCAAATCTTTCCTATTAATGTACTTATCCAAATGTCTTTTAAACGTTGTTTTTGTATCCACATCCACCGCTTCCTCAGGAAGTTCATTCCACACGCAAACATCCTCTGTGTAAAAAATTTGCCCCTCATGTCTTTTTTAAATCTCTCTCCACTCACATTACAGATATGCCCCCTAGTCTTGAAACCCACTGTCCTGTTCTTTTTCCTCCTTTTTCCCTTTTTCCTCTTTTTAAAAATTCTTCTTCTTCTCTCCCCTCAGCACCAGAGCCGACAGTAAGTCCAGAGCAGCGAGCCCCCATGCCCCAGAACAGTGTGAGCAGTGAGCCCTGCAGCAGCGCGTGGGCTGTGAGCCCCAGAACAGCGTGGGGAAGAGCTCTGCAATAGCTTGTGGGGAAGCAGCCCCGGAGCATCACACAGACAGTGAGCGTAAGCCGGCAGTGTGAGCGGGAGCAGGCAGAACCAGGAGACTGGAGCAACAACGGAGGGGCTGCGTTCCCGGAGTGACTGGAGGGTGGGGGGCCGAGTCCCAGAGCGATGGAGGGACCAAGGTACGAATCCCGATACAGTGCGACTTACCTGGTTGCTGTGAGGAGCGGACTGGAGGCTGGAGCGATGTGGGACAGTTGCTGGAATTGGGCCTGGTGCCACGAGCTGAGCTGCTGTTATCAGAGTGCAATTAAAAACCTTTTCACTATGTGGTAACAATCTCTGTAAGTATTGCTTATGCTTTCCTTTAATCCTCTTTGTGTAAGACCACTTTTCTTTTACCCTAGGTACTTGTGCCTAAGATGGAGCCATTAAAAGGCAGCCATTGTAAAATACTTTTCACTGTACTCCATTCTGCTGTATTGTAGCACAAATGACAATAAAGGATATTCTATTCTATTCTAGAAGACAACTACCATTAACTCTATCTATACCCCTCATTATCTCATAAACTTCTATAAGGTCGCCTCTCAACCTCCTCCGCTTCAGTGAAAAAAGTCCCAGCTCATCCAGTCTTGAAAGGAAGTAAAGATATGGCAAACTCCGAAAATATTCTGTCTCTCAGCCACCTGCAGTCCTAGGTTAATCAACTGCTTCTTCTTTTCCTTACCCTAATGAGGAGCCATTCTATCACTCGCATCAGAGCCACAGCTAACAACATCAATAATAATACATCAATATTATAATCATATGATAATAATAACAATATCACTCAAACAATAATCAATGATCCCTTAAGTAGGGCAGATCCATGCTTGCAAAGAATTCGACATCGTTACTGAAGGTGCCTTCTACTAAATTCAAGTTTTCAGCAAATTTTTTTCTACATCTCTCATATGAATGCTGACTCAAGCTATGATACTCACAACATCTCCTGAAGATTTATATAAATTGTCAACAGTGAGATGGAAATATGGCACCTTTTTAATATGGTTATTGCACGCATGTTAAGATGGATAAAGCACAGGTTAATGCAATGTTGCTCAGGTTATACTCAACTTCGCTAAGATCATATTCTTGACTACCCTATATTAGCACAAATGGGATTTAGCTGGCCAGTGACACATCTGCTGTAATAGTTTAGAGCTGGAATATACTGAATTTTCTCATGCTGTTTCCACATAATTTGAATAAGATAGGTTTTTTTAAGCAAAGTTTCTGCCAAATGTCCATCAATTTAAAACAGTTTGAAGCAAAAGGCACCAACAAATCAGAAATTATTTCTGGCCACATAAATTAGAATCCTTAAGTATGATAATACGGATACAGTTATACATTTCCAAACATTTCATTCAACTGGACAGATAAGTATAACAATCTATGATTCTTATAAAGTAGTTAATTTGGCCATAGCCAGGTGCGAAACATTTTTTTGCTGGTGCTTAGATCCTGATATGTTAAGTGTCTAGGGTTCTTCTTGTTTATTAATCTTCCTGTTACAAGAGCAATACCATACCATTGTATTGTTCAATCAAGACTATGATACTGTTGCACTGACCTACAGTCCTCCAAGTGTATTCCTACCAATTGGTCTTGAACACAACCTGCACATTACACAATGTCCTAGTCCATAACCTTGAGTGTTGCCCCTTCTATCAAACCTGAGATAACACTAAGGATACACAAGTCCTTTGTTTGAGTTCAGTTTTTCAGAATACAAGAATTAACCCTTTTCCTTAATCCCAACTTCAACATAAAACCCGCGGACAAGGGAGGCGCCATTGTAGTATGGCGCACTGACCTCTACATCGCCGAGGCCGGACGCCAACTCTCCGACACCTCCTCCTACCGCCCCCTTGATCATGACCCCACCCCTGAGCACTAAACCATCATCTCGCAAACTATCCACAACCTCATCACCTCAGGTGACCTCCCACCCACGGCCTCCAACCTCATCGTTCCCCAACCTCGCACTGCCCGCTTCTATCTCCTTCGCAAAATCCACAAACCTGAATGCCCTGGTCGACCCATTATCTCCGCCTGCTCCTGCCCCACCGAACTGATCTCCAACTATCTAGACTCCATTTTCTCCCCCTTGGTCCAGGAACTCCCTACCTATGTCCGTGACACCACCCACGCCCTCCACCTCCTCCAGAACTTCCAATTCCCCCACCTCATCTTTACCATGGACGTCCAGTCCCTCTACACCTGCATTCCCCATGCAGATGGCCTTAAGGCCCTCCGCTTCTTCCTGTCCCGCAGGCCCGACCAGTCCCCCTCCACTGATACCCTCATCTGCTTAGCCGAACTCGTCCTCACACTCAACAACTTCTCTTTCAATTCCTCCCACTTCCTACAGACAAAGGGGGTAGCCATGGGTACCCGCATGGGCCCAAGCTACGCCTGCCTCTTTGTAGGTTATGTGGAACAATCCCTCTTCCGTACCTACACCGGCCCTAAACCCCACCTCTTCCTCCGTTACATTGATGACTGTATTGGCGCCGCCTCGTGCTCCCACGAGTCGAACAGTTCATACACTTCACTAACACCTTCCACCCCAACCTTAAGTTTACCTGGACCATCTCTAACACCTCTCTCCCCTTCCTGGACCTCTCTGTCTCCATATCG
>NW_025966185.1:35909-42146 GCF_021869965.1 Rhincodon typus
GGCCCCATCCCCGCCTCTTCGACCTGTTTGTTTCCTCTCCACCTATCCTCTCCTCTATCCATCTTCACTCTGCCTCCCACTCTCTCCCTATTTATTTCAGAACCCCCTTCCCCTCCCCCTTTTCTGATGAAGGGTCTAGGCCCGAAACGTCAGCCTTTCTGCTCGTATGATGCTGCTTGGCCTGCTGTGTTCATCCAGCCCTGCACCTTGTTGTCTCGGATTCTCCAGCATCTGCAGTTCCTACTATCTCTATTTACTGTTAAGTGCCTGATGGACTATTGCTCAGGACAAGATTTCTTAATGATGAAATCTTGTCCTGAACAATAGTCCATCAGGCAAATTGATCATTTCGGTGGTTTGATTGTAAATATACATACATTATATATTTGTGATACTGGGCTGGTTGTACTAAACCAACAGGGCTGACTATGGACCAATCCCCAGAATGTAAGGACAAAGATCCCCAAGCTCTGGTTGGACCAATCACCTGACTGACTGGATTTGAGTTGGTCTAGCCCCTGAACTGACTGTGGCAGTACCTCCAGCTTATTGTCGTTCACTTTGACCCCAATAAAGACTGTTTCCAATTCAGACATGGCTATTGGCTTGGGACACATGCAGTGTGTAACACGTGCTGTGTAAGCTGCTGACACATGATCTTGCCTAGTCCTGAGATAGCAAGAGTTAGTGATGGACTGCCTCCTCCTCTCTAAGGGAGATAGGGAATTCTCTCGCCCCTCTCTACTCTTTCAAGGTGCCTGCAAAAGAATTGACATAGTGTAGTGCCAAATAGCAGCATATACACATTCTTGACTCTTCAGCACTTCCAACCATGGCAAGTTGCCTGCCTCTCCCCTGTGCTGAAAACCTACACAAGCTATAGAGCCTGACAACCTGTAACTGCTCACTGTGTACTAAAATGCAATGCATGAAGTAGAGGCTGGCACCCTCCAACAAGTGCAAAATTAGTGAGTGTTAAGGAATAAATGTAAGAACCATAAGATGTATCTTGTGAGATGCTTGTGTGCCCCTTTTGCTCAGACAGGCCTGGCAAAAGCATGAAAGTCACTTTTGTTCCTGAGCTCCAAACTGAAGTCCTGACGTGGTGTGTGTGAGTCAGACTGAGAGTGGCTGTGAGGATGTGGTGAAACTGGTGGTTTGTTGATGCCCACTTGCATGGAGGAAGGGTGGAAGGAGGACATTGTCCTTGAGTAATGCAGTGAAATGGTCGTGTCTTTGGAGTTGAATGAGGATCCGGAGTAGCGAGTAGCAAGCTACTACCAACAAGATACTGTTCTGAATTTCATGTCAGGAATGGGCATCATCTAGTTTTTTGGGGAAAGAGAGGAGCATGGGGAGCTGGATAGAATAAGGACAGTTCGGCTATGAATGAGATGCAAATACAAGGAAATAAGGTAGACACTACTCATTCATGAGATTTTAAATTTGCCGCTTAAACCCTAAAAGAAAAATCAGAAATATATTTCTTGCCCTCAAGACTCTGACTATTTTTATTTTTGTCCATTTTTTCCAGTTTTCTCACCATTGTTGAAGGGAATGGAAAATTTCATCCAATTTACCAGAAATGTTTGTTTATGTAGACATTAGAGTTTTCAACATAAGTTAGAAAGTAATGGGATGTATGATAAATAGTTGCCAAAATAATAGCTACAATCATTCAGCTTGGAAATGGATATAATCCAATTCATTAAATCAACTCAATATTGGATCATTATTTTTAATTGTGTTCTCTCACCACCTGGAAAAATCGATTTATAAGATAATTTGACAAAATTAATCACAAATTCAAACAATTCAAAAGCACAACTGGACCACTGGGTTTTATTTTTGCTTTATTTTTCTCTTTGTCTTCATATTTACTCATAGTCCATTCATCTTTTAGCATGGAAGGTGGGCCAGTTTGAGGAAAAAGGTCTTTTCTACACACATCAATATCGTCTCGTCCTTAGCCAGTAACAGTTAGTTAGTTAATGACTTGCTCCCCTTCACTAAAGAAATGGAGAACTCTCTCATCTACTGCCCTTTCAAACAGCCTGAAAAAGAATTGCCAACATTTGCCCAAGAGCAAATTAATATGAAAGTAAGCCAGATATGGAAATCAAATATGTAAAGCTCAGATCTCTGAGTGCACTGACCTATAAATTGGAAAACATATTTTTTAAATACTAAAAATTTAAGATACTACACCATGCCTAGAATTGAGAAAATTGGTATTCTGCTAATTTTTGTGAGTCTTTTAAAGTTTTATGAGAACTTATTACTGAGGTGTTACATCAGTCAAATATTTCAATTACAAGACTAATCTAATATTAAAATATTCCATTATTTTAATTAAACAACCATTGCTAGTTTATGCATCTCTCCAACCCCGTTTTGTCAGCAGTTCGCAGCAGTTGTAGTTAGGACAAATGGACAGGCTGGCAATGGATTCACCAGCAACATCCTGCAGTTGATGTAACATGAGCTATTTATGCAGACAATGTTAATTTTATGATTGATAGATTTATTTCACATAGCCAATTTTCCGTGCAAGGTGACTAAAATATTTATCGTAAGTAAAGACTATTGAAAACCAATGGTCTGTTTTTTTTTGCCAAATAGTTAACTTACATTTAGAAGCATCAATAATAAAGTCAGTCAAAGCAAACTTTTCTGATTTAAGCTTTTCTCCATCTTATTCAAATTGTATTCTGGAGGGAATTACAGCTTGAATAACTATTTGCGCATTTGATGATCATTGTTGCAGGTATGCTGTGAATAATGATAAACATGCCCCAAAATTATTCATCCTCCATGCACCCAAATAACTTGCATCAAAAATTGTACAGGTTGCCATCACAACTGAACTCCCAACCCCCAATAATTTGTCAAACATAACACCATAAAGCTAACTATCCCAGTCAAAGATGGATAAGATAAGTCTATTAAAAGAAAAAGAAAGAAAACTAACTCAGCAAAGTAAAATATAAGACAGTTACTACAGCTGGACATTATGCCATTTCATGTTCAAAATTAAGGCCCAAATTGGAATTTTATCCCTGTCCAAGAAGTGGACCGGCAGACAGAGGTTTGTGTAAAACTGGATTGCATGGGACTGGGCACCATACTCATCACCCAATTAATGGTCACTTAAAAGCTTCTGTCAAATACGACTGAGATTTTATCAGCAGTGGGAGAGTTTTCATTCTTGGCGAGGTAGCTACAAAGCTTGGCGGCAGGCTTGGGGATTGGGGGAGTCGTGGGTGACCTTTCCTGTTCGAGAAATGGAGACCTCCCCCACTTGTTTCCCCCCTGCAACCTCAACCCTGACTGACCTTTGAATTAGGCCTCCTTACTGCCCTTAGTAGTGGACTGCTACAGATTCAGCAGTGGCTACTGTTCTTGGAGGCACTGCTAGGACTGTAGAGCTGACAACAGCACTTGGATGTGGACATTTTCAGAGAAGGTAGAAGCCAGCCACAACCTTAGGCACTTCACATTCTGATGACCATAAAACCAAGTCATGGTTTCCTGGCTCTCTGGGGTCAGGCTTGCCCAAGCACTTATCATCTGAAATTCAGGGCAATGGTGACTATGGAATATTTCAGCCATGGCACTGACTGCTAAATCCTTATGGAATACACGCCTTTGACTTTACAGAGTTTAATCTAACCGCAGTGATTTAGAAATAAACAGAGAGAAAATGCCTGAACAACGATATAACATTTACAAGTTGCAATTTCGTGAAATTCCACTCGCTGACTCACGGGGGTTGGCGGAACAAAGCAGTGGGGTTAAAGCTGTAACATTTTAGCTTCACTATTTTGACATGTGCTTGGCTTGCTCCTTTTTTAAAACACCTGGCATTTCACAACAAGTCAGCATATGAATTAAGAGATAGTAAGGACTGCAGGTGCTGGAAGTCAGAGTCAATAAGACGTGGAGCTGGAGAAGCACGCAAGGTCAGACAGCATCGGAGGAGCAGGAAAGTCGACGTTTCGTGTCTGGACCCTTCATCAGGACTTAATATTGAATGGATGAGGATGATAATAGTACCACTGTCTTCTTAGGGAAGTTCTAATTGATCTAACACCATCTATCATGGCCACCATCAACCCTAGCTACTGTTCATGGCAACGCAACCACAGACTGAGAAAAAGCAATTGCTTCCTCTCACAGTGGTAGACATGCATACATCATTATTCTTAGCCCTGAAGTACCAGCTAGGCAATGTAGACTCAATTAAATTTTGTTTATAGGCAATTACATAAATAGAGGTTGCCTGGCTTAACATTAATTGCTAATTAAAGCCGTATTGTGCGCTGCTCAAACTCAAGCTGGAAGACAAAGTGGAGGTCAGAATGATGAGCCTGTGAAAGAACAATGGCAGAGAGCTACTTAAGCATGATGACAGGGAATCAGTCAGTACCAAGGTAAACATATGTGAAAAAGAGAGAGAGAGAGAAAAATCAAAGGACGACGTCATGAGAATGTAGCTAAGAGACTGACTGGTGACTATTTCCCTCTTTCTCTTTGCAAAGTAGGGCATTCGCTTTAATTAGGTGTTGGGAAATTAAAATGTTCATTTGGGCTAAGTTAAACAGTGCGTGAATAAAAGAGATCTTATGACTCTTCCAACTCCATTTTGATTTAATCCCCTCCCCCTCTGCATCCTTTCACCTCAACCTCATCTTTGATTGTCTGTATTGCCCTTAATGGGCTCTGCACATAAATTAATTGATTGGAGAACACAAGTGATTCACTGGTGGTTGTTAATCATGGAAAAATCAAAAACCACAGATGATTTAGTGATGGGAAAGAAAACCACGATGTTTTGTGGAAGAGCACTTCTGTATAAAAAGAAAAGAATAAAAAAAAAGTAAAATAATAAAAGGGATCTTGTGGTGCAGAAGTAGTGTCCCACCTTTGAGTCAGAAGATCTGCATTCATGTCCCACCTGCCTCAAAGGTGTGTCACAGCATGTCCAAATTAACAATATGTGAATTTATAAGCGTTTTAGCACTACAGGCATTAATTCAAGTTAATAATTTACAAAACTCACTAACTGAATTCTAAAAGAGAGAATAGAGTTGACCTAGATCATGGGTAGGTCACTGAACCCTGATGGTTGCAATTTCACATGAGAACTTCAGGACATTTTGCGTGTTTTGAGGGACTAAGTATGTAGGAAGTGCCTTCAAACACTTCAATTCAAGCTCAGGTTTTCTGAGACTGACGGACGGCTATGTCAATGTAAAACATCAAAGAAGAAGATTATTCAACATTGCAGAGCATGTTGAGAGAGCAGTTAGTAAAGTAAATGAGATTTTGGACACCATAAATTTATATACTGAGTCCAGCAGGGATGATTTGCTAAATCTTAATAAACTTCAGGTTATTACATCCAGTTGTTGTCACCAGACTTTTGAAGGATGTGAGAGGGTGCAGAGATTTTCCAGAATGATTCCAAGAATCAGGGATTCTAGGTTAAGGCTGTTATCTTTGGAACAACTGACAATTAGGAAAGATTTGGCAAAGGCGATATATTCTAGATACAGGGATGGAGAAGTTAAACAAGACAAAGTTATTTCCATTAGCTGATGGTACAAGAACTAAGTAACACAGATTTAAAGATTTTGGCAAGAAATGCAGGGAGGATGTGTGTAAGAGCTTTTTTATGTAGCAAACGATAATAACCTTGAACCAGACTCTGACAGTGGTGCAAAAGAAAGAGTTTATAGAAACATAGAAACAACCTCCAGCCACTGATCAGACAGCACTTGAGGTAGCTATGTTCTGAGGTAAGTTTTCTTTATATCTTTTTTCCATACAGACATACTGTCCACTCTCCAATTTCCAGCAATGATCAGTTTTGACAACTGGCAAACGTCACCATCACATTATGTAGCGTGGCTAGTTTGATTAATTGTACATTAAGACTTGCTTGTGTCTCTCTGGAAAGAGGCTTACTAAACTCCGACCTCAGGTTGACCTTGCTCATGCTGTTGCCAATCTTATGCCATCAATCCACCACATGATATTTGCAGAGCACATTTCTATGACAATCAGGAATTAAGCTGATAAACAGTGCACATTATTGCATCTGGAATAGTAGGAACTGCAGATGCTGGAGAATCTGAGATAACAAGGTGTAGAGCTGGATGAACACAGCAGGCCAAGCAGCATCATAGGAGCAGGAAGGCTGACGTTTCGGGCCGAGACCCTTCATCAGAAATG
>NW_025966185.1:42646-47279 GCF_021869965.1 Rhincodon typus
ATAGGAGCAGGAAGGCTGACGTTTCGGGCCTAGACGCTTCATCAGAAGGGTCAGCCTTCCTGCTCCTATGATGCTGCTTGGCCTGCTGTGTTCATCCAGCTCTACACCTTGTTATCTCAGTGCTTTGAATATTAATCTGTTTATTTCCACAAAGTTAACTTATACATCATTTAGCTTCTAATTCATTTTTCTTCCACAGCTGAAATTATTTGGGCCTAATTTTAACCCTGTTTAACCATACTGGTATTGACTGAGTCAAAATTGGGCCAAGTTTCTCTCCTCCTCTTTCACAACTTAATTTTAAATCCCCAACATTTGACTTACTGTCCCTGTTCACACTAGTTTAGCTTGTGCCTTAATAGTGGAATTGAAGTCAATGGACAGAAACTTCCTAGGCTCGAAACGACATGACTTATGGTGGGAAAATCTGGGAGAATCATGCGAGAATCATAGCAAAGCCTTTCCGAACATCAAGACAGACAAATCACATTTTCCAACTAAGTTCCAGACATCAAGATGAGATTCTCACTTCTGAGTGGTGAGAGGTCTATTTACAAAGATTATTTCTCATTATTGCCACTAATTTGCCTGCAAATTCCTGACATTAACCTGGAACAGGTAACAAAGAAATGGGATGGAGTTTGATCCGTTGGGAGATTGGGAGCAGTCTTCTGATGAGTTTTATTTATGGCTATATCATCTCAGCCCCGATATCTCTGTTAGAGCTCCTCAGCGATAACCATTTTCATTTGCTTCTTTAATGACCTGCTCTCAGTCACAGCATTAGAAATGGTAGCAGTCATTGATAATTGTAGAGCATTCAGTTCCATTCACAATGGCTGAGATAAGAAAATAATCTGTGCGGCATGGAGCAAGACATGGACAACATTCAGGCTTGGGCTGATAAATGACAAGTAACATTCATGCCATAGAAGTTGCAGAAAATTAATGTAACTATCTTCCCTTGACATTCAATTAACTTTACTCAATCTCTGCCTATTAATACTCCCTACTGGGAATTAACATTGATCAGGAACATCAGTAACCTCCAAAATACAATATGTACAAGAGCATGTCAGAGGTGGATTTTTTTAAATTATTAACTCAGCTTTTGGTACCCTGAAACTCATCCACAATCTACAAGTCATACTTCAGGTGTGAGATGAAACACTTTCCCTTGCCTGGAAGTGTATAGCTCTACCAACACTCAAAAAGCTCAATAGCATCCAACACAAAACTATATATGTGATCTATACCTCATCCACTATCTTAAACAATTATTGTCTCCATCACTGACCCATAGGGGGAGCAGTGTACGCCATTTATAACATGCTGCAGCAATTTCCACAGCACCTTCCAAACCATAGCCTCTATTACCTTTGAGGACAAGGGCAGCAGAAACATGAGAAGATTACAATCCGATGCTTCCTCTCCAAGCCACACACCATCCTGACTTGGAGTTGACGCGGTTGTTCCTTTACTGTCACTGCATCAAATTTCTGGAACTCTGTCCTTGACAGCATTGTCAATGTACCTACAGCACATGATTGCAACAGGTTCACGCTGGTGAATAGCATCATCTTCTCATGGATAATTAGGGAAGGGCAATAAATGCTGGCTTTGCCAACAATGCTCCTGTCCCATGTGCAAACAAAAAAATAGAACAGCATTCAAGGTACAGAATGACTGAAATACTGCAAAGCTTCAACAGGATGGCCTTATAAAATTTGGCTTTATAGTTAGCATGCTGTTTCCTTCATCGATTGGTGCTCAGCCACAACTAAATGAGGTTACTGTCAAATCCTTTATCACTTCAAGATCTTTATAAGCATCTCTCCTACAGATGAAGTAAAGGGCTGGCAAATCCACAATCATATAAGAATACATTTAAAGTGATCAAACATTATTCTGCATGGTAAAACAGAGTAATCTCAAAACCTGACTGCAAAAATATAAAATGAAAATTCTGCAAACACTGGTTTCACTAATTATCAGTTAAGTGAATGTTATCATGTCAGTACTATGGTAGCATCATTGCCAGGAGGAAAAGATTTTGTCTTTTAGAAAAAACAGTGATTCTATGTTTTATATCTACTCTCATACTGTTAACATTAATAACGCCCAATCCATGTTCTGTGAGAGATATAACCTATTTGCTGACAGATGTATGAAATAATTCAAGGAGAATAGGAAATTATTATACTCAATAAGAACATGAAACTATGAAAGATGGTACAATGTGAAACTTGTATTATTTTTGAGTTGCGATACTTTTTTGATGCTGAACAATCCTCTCACCCTACTATCTTTCCTGAAGTGGTTAACTTCTGCTTAGAGCTCAGGTCCATGGTATCTTACCCAGGATGAAAGTATTTGTATGTGAACCTTAACAGTGAATATTGGCAGTGCAATGAGGAGGAAGGGAACATGAGCTTGTCCCTACCAATGTTCACTCACGTAGAGAAACTATTTGATGAGGGATAGTAAGCCTAGTTAATTATTCCCTCTTGAAATTAGAGATGCCAATTAGTGTTACTTGTATCACTATCTTTGAATGAGGGCCTAAAGCCAGGTCTGAATAGTTGATTTCGGTCATCACTGCTTAAATTGGCTGAGCCACCCAAAAAGGCTTAATCATGTTTTCTCACCTTTCTCATTACATTGGCCAAGATGTGAGTAATTTTAACGCTTTGGACAAAATGGGAAGACGCTGCCTGAGAATACAATGGTTGCCACGTTGTTGATGAACAATCTTGCACTTGCGATGAACTATTTCCTGAATGTACGCGTTGCAAAGAAAGTGGCAAGAAACATAATAAGTAGTAAAAATAGGATCAGAGTGGGCCATTTACCCCATCAAGCCAATTCTGCCATTCAACATGCTCAGGATGGATCCTCTACTTCAATGGCGTACTCTCCACACACCTTAACATTTGTTGCCTCAAGAAAGCTTTCTAATGCTCACTTAAATATATTCAGTGGCTTGATCACTATACTCTTGTATGCTGGAGAATTCTACAGATTCACTGACTGCTGAAATTTCTCCTGATCTCAGCCTGAAATAGCCTACTATGTATTCTGAGACCTTGACTCCTGGTTCTGGATTCCCCAGCCAATGGAAATATCATCACTACATCCAGTCTGCCAAACCCTGTCAGAAAACGTATTTGTTTCACTTTATCTCCTTTCAGTCTTCTGAACTCTTGTGAATATAGGCCTGGTTGACCCAATCTCTCCTCATAAGACAAACTGCCATTCCAGGTATCAGTCTGGTGAATATTTGCTGCACTTCCTCAATTGCAAGTATAACTTTTCTGAGCTAAGGAGATTAAAACTAAACACAATACTCCAGATGTAGTCTTACCAAGGCACTGTACAGCTACAGTAACACTTTCTTACTCCTGTTTTGAAGCCATCTTTCATAATAAAGATTAAAAAAAATGTTATCTGACTACTTACTTGCCTCCTGCACCTGTATGCTTGCTTTTAGGGACCAATGAACAATAACACCCATTTCCATTTGGACATCAACATTTTCCAAATATCACCATTTAACTAATACTCATTTGTTCTATTTTTCATTCCGAGGTGGCACTTATCTGCATTATTCTGCATTTGTCATATATTTGTCCACTCACTTGACTTGTCTAAATTGTTTGAAGCCTCAATGCATCCTTCTCACCAATCTCACTCTCACCTACTTTGTATCAATGGCAAACTTGGTGAGAGTACATGTGATTCGCTCATCCAAATCATAGGTACATATTGTGAATAGCTGAGCCCCCAAGCATTGATCCCTGTGGTAACCCACTTGAAGCCACATCCGCTTCAAAAAAAGACCCATTCATTCCTACTTGTTATTTCCTGTCTGCTAACCAATTCTCAATCCATTCCAGTATATTACAGTCGGTTCTGATATAACACGATAGTTGCGCTCTCGCACAACGTCGCACTGTAGAAAAGTGTGCAATAACCGCAACAGTTAAAGTGATGGGGATGGAATCACGTTGTAGCGACCACAGGTGGGGAAAGTTTGAGTTTTACAAATAATGTTCTCCTATTCTTCAATCGCGTTACAGCCAATTTGCGTTGAAGAAACACCTGTTATATAGAACCGACTATACCACCAATTCCACGTGTCTCGATATTTTATAATAATGTCTTACGTCGGACTTTATTAAAAATCTAAAATTGAAATACACAACTTCCACTGGTCCTCCCTCAGCTATTGCAGTAGCTACATTCTCAAAAAAAATCCAGTAAGTACATCAAACATGATTTCCCTTTTATAAATCAATGTTGACTTTGTGTTATCGTGTCGGTATTTTCTAAGTGTCCTATTATTACATCATTTTCAATATTCCCGTACTATTTATCACTCCTAATGATATTAGCCAATATATAATTCTTGGCTTTCTCTCTCGGTTCTTTTTAAATACTGCAGTTAAATTTGTCAGCCTCCAATCTGCTGGGACTATTCCAGATTCGATAGAATTTTGGAAAATAATAACCAACGTATGTATTATAGAGATAACAAGGTGTAGAGCTGGATGAACACAGCAGGCCAAGCAGCATCAGAGGAGCAGGAAGGCTGATGTTTCGGGCCTAGACCCTTCTTCAGAAATTTCTGAAT
>NW_025966185.1:47779-50438 GCF_021869965.1 Rhincodon typus
CTCCCTCAGTATCTCTGACAGTGCAGCACTCCCTTCGTATCTCTGATAGTGCAGCACTCCCTCAGTATCTCTGAGAGTGCCGCGCTCCCTCATTATCTCTGACAGTGCAGCGCTCCCTCAGTATCTCTGACAGCGCCGCACTCCCTCAATGTCTCTGACAGTGCAGCACTCCCTCAGTAGCTCTGACAGTGCAGCGCTCACTCAGTATCTCTGACAGTGGAGCGTTCCCTCACTATCTGTGACAGTGCAACGCTCCCTCAGTAGCTCTGACAGTGGAGCGCTCCCTCACTATCTCTGAGAGTGCAACGCTTCCTCAGTATCTCTGACGGTGCAGCACTCCCTGGGTATCTCTGACGGTGCAACGATCCCTCAGTCTCTCTGACAGTGCAGCACTCCCTCAGTATCTCTGACAGTGCAGCGCTCACTCAGTATATCTGACAGTGCAGCGCTCCCCCAGTATCTCTGACAGTGCAAAGCTCCCTCAGTATTCCTGACGGTGCAGCGCTCCCTTGGTATCTCTGACGGTGCAGCGCTCCCTCAGTCTCTCTGGCAGTGCAGCACTCCCTTAGTATCTCTGATAGTGCAACAATCCCTCAGTATCTCTGACAGTGCCGCGATCCCTCATTATCACTGACAGTGCATCGCTCCCTCTTTGTCTTTGACACTTCAGCACTGCCTCAGTCTCTGTGACAGTGCAGCGTACCCTCAGTATCTCTGACAGTGCAGCACTCGCTCAGTATCTGTGACAGTGCAGCACTCCCTCAGTCTCTCTGACAGTGCAGCACTTCCTCAGTATCACGGACAGTGCAGTACTCCATCAGTATCTCTGACAGTGAAGCGCTCCCTCAGTCTCTCTGAGTGTGCAGTGCTCCCCCAGTATCTCTGACAGTGCCGTACTCCTTCAGTATCTCTGACAGGGCAGTCCTCCCTCAGTTTCTCTGACAGTGCAGCACTCCCTCATTATCTCTGACAGTGCAGCACTCCCTCAGTATCTCTGACAGTGCAGTACTCCCTCAGTATCTGTGACAGTGCCGCGCTCCCTCAGTATCTGTGACAGTGCAGCGCTCCCTCAGTATCTCTGACAGTGCAGTGCTCCCTCAGTATCTTTGACAGTGCAGCACTTCCTCAGTATTATGGACAGTGCAGCACTCCCTAAGTATCTCTGAGAGTGCAGCGCTCCCTCAGTATCCCTGACAGCGCAGCTCGCCCTCAGTATCTCTGACGGTGCAGCGCTCCCTCAGTATCTCTGACAGTGCAGCGCTCACTCAGTATCTCTGACAGTGCCGTACTCCCTCAGAATCTCTGACAGTGCAACGCTCCCTCAGTATCTCTGACAGTGCAGCACTCCCTCAGTATCTCTGGCAGTACAGCGCTCCCTCGGTGTCTCTGACAGTGCAGCACTCCCTCAGTATCTGTGACAGTGCAGCGCTCCCTCAGTATCTCTGACAGTGCAGCACTCCCTCAGTATCTCTGATAGTGCAACACTCCCTCAGTATCTCTGACAGTGCCGCGCTTCCTCATTATCTCTGACAGTGCAGCACTCCCTCAGTGTCTCTGACAGTGCAGCGCTCCCTCAGTGTCTCTGACAGTGCAGCGCTCCCTCAGTATCTCTGACAGTGCAGCGCTCCCTCAGTCTCTCTGACAGTGCAGCACTCCCTTAGTATCTCTGATAGTGCAACACTCCCTCAGTATCTCTGACAGTGCCGCGCTCCCTCAGTGTCTCTGACAGTGCAGCGCTCCCTCAGTATCTCTGACAGTGCAGCGCTCCTTCAGTATCTCTGACAGTGCAGCGCTCCCTCAGTATCTGTGACAATGCAGCGCTCCTTCAGTCTCTCTGACAGTGCAGCGCTCCCTCAGTCTCGCTGACAGTACAGCACTGGCTCAATATCACTGACAGTGCAGCGTTCCCACAGTATCTCTGACAGTGCCGTTCTCCCTCAGTATGTCTGACAGTGAACAGCTCCCTCAGTCTCTCCGACTGTGCAGTGCTCCCCCAGTATCTCTGACAGTGCAACACTCCCTCAGTGTCTCTGACAGTGCAGCGCTCCCTCAGTATCTGGGACAGTGCAGCACTCACTCAGTATCTCGGAGACTGCAGCGTTCCCTCAGTATCTCTGACAATGCAGCACACACTCAGTATCTCTGACAGTGCAGCACACCCTCAGTATCTCTGACAGTGCAACGCTCCCTCAGTATCTCTGACAGTGCAGCGCTCCCTCAATCTCTCTGACAGTGCAGCACTCCCTCAGTCTCTCTGAGAGTGCAGCACTCCCTCAGTATCTCTGACAGTGCAACGCGTCCTCAGTATCTCTGACAGTGCAGCGCTCCCTCAGTCTCTCTGAGAGTGCAGCACTCGCTCAGTATCTGTGACAGTGCCGCACTCCCTCAGTGTCTCTGACAGTGCAACGCTCCGTCAGTATCTCTGACAGTGCAACGCTCCCTCAGTACCTCTGACAGTGCAGCGCTCCCTCAGTATCTCTGACAGTGCAGCGCTCCCTCAGTATCTCTGACAGTGCAGCACTCCCTTCGTATCTCTGATAGTGCAGCACTCCCTCAGTATCTCTGAGAGTGCCGCGCTCCCTCATTATCTCTGACAGTGCAGCGCTCCCTCAGTATCTCTGACAGCGCCGCACTCCCTCAATGTCTCTGACAGTGCAGC
>NW_025966185.1:50938-51929 GCF_021869965.1 Rhincodon typus
GGTGTCTCTGACAGTGCAGGACTCCCTCAGTATCTGTCACAGTGCAGCGCTCCCTCAGTATCTCTGACAGTGCAGTACTCCCTCGGAATCTCTGACAGTGCAGTGCTCACTCAGTATCTCTGACAGTGCAGCACTCCCTCAGTATCTCTGACAGTGCAGTACTCCCTCGGAATCTCTGACAGTGCAGCACTTCCTCAGTTTCTCTGACAGTGCAGCGCTCCATCAGTTACTCTGACAGTGCAGCGTCCCTCAGTATCTCTGACAGTGCCGCGCTCCCTCATTATCTCTGACAGTGCAGCACTCCCTCAGTCGCTCTGACAGTGCAGTACTTCCTCAGTGTCTCTGACAGTGCAGCACTCCCTCAGTATCTCTGACAGTGCAGCACTACCTCAGTATCTGTGACAGTGCAGCGCTCCCTCAGTATCTGTGACAGTGCAGCGCTCCCTCAGTATCTCTGACAGTGCAGCGCTCCCTCAGTATCTGTGACAGTGCAGCGCTCCCTCAGTTTCTCTGAAAGTGCAGTACTCCCTTGGAATCTCTGACAGTGCAACGCTCCCTCAGTTTCTCTGACAGTGGAGCGCTCCCTCACTATCTCTGACAGTGCAACGCTCCCTCAGTATCTCTGACGGTGCAGCGATCCCTCGGTATCTCTGACAGTCCAACGCTTCCTCAGTATCTCTGACAGTGCAACGCTCCCTCAGTATCTCTGACAGTGCAGCGCTCCCTCAGTATCTCTGACAGTGCAGCGCTCCCTCAGTATCTCTGACAGTGCAGGACTCCCTCAGTATCTGTGACAGTGCCGCGCTCCCTCAGTATCTGTGACAGTGCAGCGCTCCCTCAGTATCTCTGACAGTGCAGCGCTCCCTCAGTATCTGTGACAGTGCAGCGCTCCCTCAGTATCTCTGACAGTGCAATGCTCCCTCAGTATCTCTGACAGTGCAGCACTCCCTCAGTATCTCTGACAGTGCCGTACTCCCTCAGTATCTCTGAC
>NW_025966185.1:52429-53255 GCF_021869965.1 Rhincodon typus
GTATCTGTGACAGTGCAGCACTCCCTCAGTATCTCTGACAGTGCAGTGCTCCCTCAGTATCTCTGACAGTGCAGCGCTCCCTCAGTATCTCTGACAGTGCAACACTCCCTCAGTATCTGTGACAGTGCAGCGCTCCTTCAGTATCTCTGACAGTGCAGCACTCCCTCAGTATCTCTGACAGTGCAGCACTCCCTCAGTAGCTCTGACAGTGCAGCGCTCACTCAGTATCTCTGACAGTGGAGCGTTCCCTCACTATCTGTGACAGTGCAACGCTCCCTCAGTAGCTCTGACAGTGCAGCACTCCCTCAGTTTCTCTGACAGTGGAGCGCTCCCTCACTATCTCTGAGAGTGCAACGCTTCCTCAGTATCTCTGACGGTGCAGCACTCCCTGGGTATCTCTGACGGTGCAACGTTCCCTCAGTCTCTCTGACAGTGCAGCACTCCCTCAGTATCTGGGACAATGCAGCGCTCCCTCGGTGTCTCTGACAGTGCAGCGCTCCCTCGGGATCTGTGACAATGCAGCGCTCCCTCAGTATCTGTGACAGTGCAGCGCTCCCTCAGTATCTCTGACAGTGCAGCGCTCACTCAGTATCTCTGACAGTGCAGCGCTCACTCACTATCTCTGACAGTGCCGTACTCCCTCAGAATCTCTGACAGTGCAGCACTCCCTCAGTATCTCTGGCAGTACAGAGCTCCCTCGGTGTCTCTGACAGTGCAGCACTCCCTCAGTTACTCTGACAGTGCCGTACTCCCTCAGAATCTCTGACAGTGCAACGCTCCCTCAGTATCTCTGACAGTGCAGCACTCCCTCAGTATCTCTGGCAGT
>NW_025966185.1:53755-54396 GCF_021869965.1 Rhincodon typus
GAGGGAGCGCTGCACTGTCACAGATACTGAGGGAGCGCTGCACTGTCGGAGATACTGAGGGAGCGCTGCACTGTCAGAGACACTGAGGGAGTGCGACACTGTCAGAGATCCTGAGGGAGCGCTGCACTGTCAGAGATACTGAGGGAGCGCTGCACTGTCAGAGACACTGAGGGAGCGCTGCACTGTCAGAGACAGTGAGGGAGCGCTGCACTGTCAGAAGATACTGAGGGAGTGCTGCACAGTCAGAGATACTGAGGGAGCGCTGCACTGTCACAGATACTGAGGGAGCGCTGCACAGTCAGAGATAATGAGGGAGCGCTGCACTGTCAGTGATCCTGACGGAGCGCTGCACTGTCAGAGAAACTGACGGTGCGCTGCACTGTTAGAGACACTGAGGGAGTGCTGCACTGCACGAGAGACTGAGGGAGAGCTGCGCTGTCAGGGATACTGAGGGAGCGCTGCACTGTCAGCGAGACTGAGGGAACGCTGCACTGTCACAGAGACTGAGGGAGAACTGCACTGCCAGAGATGTTGAGGTAGCGCTGCACTGTCCCAGATACTGAGGTAGCGCTGCACTGTCAGAGACACAGAGGGAGGGCTGCACTGTCAGAGATACTGAGGGAGCGCTGCACTGTCAGAGA
>NW_025966185.1:54896-55930 GCF_021869965.1 Rhincodon typus
TCCTCAAGGGAGACAGTCAATTTCTATCCCTCAGTTTACGTTGTTTTAGTTTAAGCTCCCTATTCTTTGGCTGCAGCCTTAATAAATCTTCCTGTCAAAATCGAGGTTTAAATCCTGAGTGACCCACTTTTCTAAAAGTCATTAAATTATTCTAACTTCCATTCTCTGTTGGACTCTTTCTTCAATCTTTTCAATTTTTCTTTTAATTGCCTGAAATAAAGTTTGAGGCCTTTCTGATTTTACAGTTCTGGTGTAAATGGCTTAACTGGCCCTTGGAGCTATGTGACATGGAGCTTGTTCATGATGGCAGCAATGTTTGTTTTCAGAGGCGAGAACTCCCATTTTTCACGCCCATACCTTTCCTGCCTGGTCTATATACCATTATTTAAAAAAAATGTCCTATTCCCTCTAACTTTATTTCTGGTACCTCCAATGGCACCACAATGAATTTTATATACGAATAAATGAACAGACAAATTAGCCCATTCAGACCCTCAAACCTGCTCTGCCTGCCATTCAATAACATAATGGTTGATATGGTTATAATCGCAAATCCGCATGGAGAGAACAATACAGTTCCATATCTATATTTCAAATGTGTTGCACTTTGAATCACCTGGTTGAAGCTAGGAGCCTGCCTTATCTGGGAAATTCTTAATAGAATGCTTCAGGAGTGTCACCAGCAGCTCACCAACCCACTTCCTCACAAGGGAAATTATATACTGCAAGATAGAGATAGAGAGCTTAAAGAAGAGACCAAAACAATAGAAATGTTCAATTTTAGCAGTACACCCACAGCCATTAGGTGAGAAAGTACCCATAAGACCATAAACTGAAGATAAAGGAGAAGTAGTAGGCCATTCAGCCTGTAGAGTCTGTGCCCCCATTCAAGGAGATGGGTGATCTGATAATCCTCAAGTACACTTTCCTGCCTTTTCCCCATAACCCTCAATTCACTTATTGATCAACAATCTTTCTATCTCAATCTTGAATATACTTAATGATCCAGATTCTACAGCCTTCTGTGGTAAAGT
>NW_025966185.1:56430-57500 GCF_021869965.1 Rhincodon typus
CATGTGGTAGTTTTGGGGCAGGTGACCAAACACTTGGACAGAGAAGTGGCTTTTATGGAGGAAACTGAAGCACAGGGAGTTAATTGCAGGAGATCTTGGGACTTCCACAGTGTGGGATTCTGTGAGGCGAACATCTGCTGTTCTGTCTGGTTGTTCAAGGATAATCGCATTAATGTTTTGTGATGATGAATAACTAAAGTGAATTATCACAGACATTGCTGTCTCCAGATATACATTTAAAAAAAAAACAATTGCAGGAAGAATTATCCAAAGCTTAATTTGGATTTTGGCAGGAGAAAGGAGAATGTAGGACAGGAATTTAAAACTGTGAGGGAAGAAGAAAGGAAAAATGTTCAATGGAAACTGCGTTTGCCTGGACAGAATTTCTGTTCTGTATGTACAGAGCTAAATTTTATAAATTCCTTTTCTAGTGGATTAGAAAGAGAGGATTTGCTGATTGGAAACTCAAATCATACATCACACCAAGATCTGAGAGAGTCTCTCGATTTGATCAGGACTTGAATGTTACCTTTCAATGTGTTCATCTGATCTGACAGTGGGAAAAGATTTCACACATCGGTGTTATTTGAAAAGCACTGACACACAGACACCTTGTGAGAATGTTCCCGTAACAGACTGTGGAAAGAACCCGAGCCATTTACAAAGACTTAATGTCAATTGTTTCCGAACTTTGCAGGTAACCCCTCAAACTAATTGTGTTGAATCTTTGATGTTTGCGAACAGCAATTGACTCAAATGTGTGTGTTTTTTTTTGTTCACAGGATGTGAGCATCACTGGCCAGGCCAGCATTCATTGCCCACCCTCAATGCCTCAAGGGCAGTTTGGAAACTGGAGTTCTGTAGTCGAATGTAGGCCAGACTAGGTGAGGATGGCAGTTTCCTTCTCTAAAGTACATTAATGAACCAGATGGGTTTTTCTTGACAATTGGCAATGGTTCCATCGTCATCATTAGACTTTTAATTCCATATTTTCATTGAATTCAAATTCCAACATCTGCCATGGCAGCATTTGAACCCAGGTCCCCAGAACACTGCCTGGGTCTTTAAAT
>NW_025966186.1:0-5259 GCF_021869965.1 Rhincodon typus
ACACTAACTAGTTACAAGGCTACACCATCACAGACCTACACACATAGTCTAGGCTCTGTGTGAACTGATAGAATGTACATAACAAGTATACACAGGTTGTTGGCTACACTTACTCCAGTGCACGTAAAGAGTGACTGAGGATAAGGCAGGTTCCTTTATACCAAAACATCACATTGTGATGGAATCTAACTGCATTAAACGTACAGACCTGTTTGGTTTGGAATCAATGCTATAATAAACAAACAACAAAATAGTGTGCTTGAAGCGAATGGTTAGCAATCAGATTGGTTATATTGCTGTAAATTGTCTTGACTGCTAGGTCCCTTACATTGTTATATGATTAAAAATGCCCATTATTGCAAATGGTGACAAAAAATGTATAAGCATTTCGTAGGCATTCTTTCACACAAGCGTATTGTTAATTTGGCCGCTGGCTTAATGTACACGGAGATGTAGCAAGGATATTTTAGAAACATTGCAACAGACTTGAACGGGCAGACATGATCTCATCAGTGGGTAGAAGTGACTTTCACTGTCAAGCTCAATCTGTTTTCCCATCTTCAAAGAGCACAGGCTATTTGTATGGTATTCTGCTGGGTCTTGCAATGTAAAGACTACTATGCTTTGTGCTGCTGTTCAAAATTACATATGAAGAGTTGCATTACCATCCTTTTATTGTAGATAAAGTTAATTTCAACAGACAGCATTGTTACAGGACTGCTGGGCCACTGTTATAAATACTTCACCCACTGCCAACTGCTTAAGGGAGAGGTTGGGAGTTCATATAAGACTTGGAGAACTAAAGTTTATGAAGGGAGCTGCAGGTTTACGCACGAATATTGGGTAGGTAGATTATTTCTGTTTCATCAGATTTCAAGAGCGTTACCATAAGACCATAAGATCATAAGACATAGGAACAGAAATTAGGCCATTCAGCCCATCGAGTCTGCTGCGCCATTCCATCATGGCTGATAAGTTTCTCAACCCCATTCTCCTGCTTTCACCCCATAACCCTTGATCCCCTTGACAATCAAGAACCTACCTATCTCCACCTTAAATACACTCAATGACCTGGCCTCCACAGCCTTCTGTGGCAGTGAATTCCATAGATTCACCACTCTCTGGCTGAAGAAGTTTCTCCTTATCTCTATTGTAAAATTTATTATATTACACAGAAATATAACACAAAACATAAAATATTTAATGAATTCACACACCCAGGGTAGGAATTCTACCATCTAGCAACATATGTTAGAAATCTTAGTGAGTGAAGCCCATGATTTTATTACCATTAATGAATTGTAGGAATATAACTCTGGTGGGTGAGGTTTCTTGCCAGCAGTGAGCATAATTCAGCCAAACTTCACTATGCACACATTATACATGGCCTGAGATTCCCCAGTCTTGGAAATTGGGATATAATTAGTGGAGAGGAAGTGAGTGATGGACTCTGCCCAGCCTCAACAGCATGAGGAATGGGTTATTTTAGAACTGGGCCTCCCCACATTCACATCAGTCAACAGCCCATGCATAACATGTAGGAAGCAGCTGGCTGTTCATGCAGGGTCTCTTCCCTGGCTGTCCAATCACAAAAAGCATCATCACCAATCCTGATCCCATTCTCACCCAATATACACACAGCAATACTTTCCACCACTGGGTAGCAAACGAGAAAAGGAATCAAGGTTGATTTTTCAGATCTTTAGTCAGTTGTCAGTTGCAGAACCTCCACCATTAACCCCACTGAGGTCAGCTAGCTCGGTACATACTAGGGCTTGCACTTGACATCATGATTTACTTACCCAATAAGTCATTAGCTGTGTTCTCACAAGGTCACATCTCCCATTGCAGCTGATTGAAGAATATGAGCCAAGATACTCATAAACATTTACCATACAATGAAATATATAATTTACCTTGATTCTGATTCACTGAGTATCTATTGACAATTGCTGTGAAGCTGGAATGCACATAAGGTTATATCCCTACTTACTGAAAACTGTCTACTGCTGTAAGAAACTCATTTACCCATTGCAAAATTATTTACAATTTGTCTGACTTAAACTGGCATTTTTATACTGCTGCATCAACACAATTCGCTCGAGGAAACCCAGTGTGGACTCTCTGCTTTAGAAGGACTGTAATGCTGAACTTTTACTTTTATTTTTCTAATTTATACCTAAGATTTTGTACCTAGGTATCTCTGTACCTAAGATGGCACTGGAAATGGCAACTTTTTACACTTTTTGCTGTACTCGTGTATCCCTGTACTTGAGTACACGTGACAATAAAACGAATTCTAATTCTTTTAGAAAACAATCATTTTATGTAGACCATAACACATTATGAAACTGACGTTTCTCTGGTTTGACATTGTGAATTGAAATAAGGAAACTCTGCCAAACATTTCATTATCAGAGTTCTAATGCTGAGAAGCAGAAGACGAAGGACAATTCAGCTAAAAGTACATTTGAAAAAGTAATTTATTAAAAAAAACTGTCCCTTTACAAAACAAAAATCCCAGGCCGGTAATCTTTAAAAGTTTTCAAATTGGTAAAGGCATTCTGCAATGCATCAAGAAATCTTTAGTTGATCAAACCTGTTTGTCTGCAGATAGCAATTCATTCAACTCAATGCATTTTCATCATGTAAGGAAGAGTTAGCAGGATTCCAGCTCCTCCAGGAAACCGTAGGCTTCCCAAGTTGGCACCTTCCATCAAAATACACACAATAAGGATTAGGTGAACTCTATAATCAGTCAATGATATACTCTGTTCTGCCATCTTACCACCCTTATGTTGACCGTGGAAAATTATTCAATTTATGTTTTCTCAACTCATCTATTATAACTTGACCAGGTACCCCCTTCCCAATTTGATTCAATGCAACAAAGTCTCAAAATATTGCGAATATTTACTACTATAAAAATGTAATGCATTCTTATCACATTTAGGGCTGAAATGATTTTGTTCAGCCATAATCTGAATTGCAACAATAAATGTTCTCTCGCATGTCTATGATCACAGATTCAAGATGTAACAACTGGCAATTTTCTGAGACCACTTCAAATCAACCTCCAGAACATTATGTTATTAGTGTGGCTACAAAGACTAACAACATGTTTCCTTATGGATGGATACTTCTTCATGATTGACTCAAAAGTAATGACCCATGAAATTGTATCAACAATGAACAAAAGAAGCATCAAGGAGAGTGAAGAAATGACACAGGGCAAGAAACATACATTTTAAAATCTGCTGCATGGACTAAGATAAGCAGAACTGGGAGATGCTAACTTCAACTAGAGGTATAGCTAAAGTCCTTTTAAATAAGTGGGATACATTCACAAAAAAAAAGAAATAAAATTTTATCTCATTGGGTCTAGAAGGAAGCACTTTACCTAACTAATCAATTGAGATTAAGATATTGTTATGGAGCAGTCAAAACCCCCTCAAAATAAAATAAGAAGACAGCCTAGACCCTAACTTTTTTTTTATTTTGTAGGCAAATGCCAAGCAATGCTCTCTGAATGTAATTTGATTGGTCAAACTATCAGTTTTGAAACCAAACACACTTTATTCATATACTATAATTAAAATACAGCAAAGGAAAGATGAAATTGAATAACTTGACTATATTGGGAAATTTAACAGAATAATAGATTAGATAACCACTAAACAGTAACTGTTCCTATAAACACATGGGCAAATTCAGTAAAATAGATTGTCTCACATACAATTCTCTAGACCAGGAGGAAAAAACACCAAGAGAAAATTCTGAGAAAGGAGAGAATAGCAGGGAGAGATGTGCTGCAGCTTCCAAACGCAGCTTCAAGACCCCAGCAATTGCTACTGAAAAACTAAAATTAAAAATCTTGGTTCTGTGGGAGATTGGCCGCACCCATTCAGGCTGCTCCTATTGTTCCAACTTAAAAAATCCAAGCAGTTCACGTCATTGGATTCAAATGGACAGTTTAGCACTTCTATCATAAAACCTAACTTCAAAATAAAAACAGAACAAAATACACCTCTTATAGCCATGGTATCTTCACAATATATATATTTCATAAAACTTGTAAACTACTGAATGCCCGGAGTTGCTTTTCTCAATGGAATCCAATGTGATTCATAAGTATAACAATAGATGTTTAACAAATATACCTATGATGCTATTTATACAATGTTCTGTTTGCTGGAGGTGGTGAGGAAAATGGTGAGAAAGGCAATGAATTCCATGGGTTGGTTTTGGAGAGATATTTGTCATTTTCTTGCCATCTCAGCAATTAAGTGCCAGACAAAGAGGCCCACTGGAGACTTTCACAACTCTCCATCAATTAGGTCAGTCAACTAATGTCCACTTAAGAGCTTCAACTCACCACTGGCCTGATTACCTGCCTTCCTGTCAAATGAGAAAGGTGACTGGAAAATCAGGGCAACCTATCAGCCAGGTTAGGAAGGGAGTCCACATTTCACCAGTTTGGGGTTTCTAATGGGCAGGAGTTGGAATGTACGAGGGTGACCAGTGAAAGCCATACCCTGTTCTTGTCTCCCCTCCAACACCAACAACCCCACCACCTCCAATCCCCCCACATCCTGTTAGAAACAAAAGAAAATGACTCAACTACTAATGAACTACTCACAGAAACATTCCAAAGAGTTGGTCTCAGCCTCAACCTCAAGAAAACTAAAATACTTTATCAGTTTGTCCCAGATCAAGTTCCGGTTCATCCTTCCATTGAGATCAACGGAGAAATCTTCCCAAACGAGGAACATTTCTCTAACTTTTTCATCTAAGGCTGACATCAACACAGAGATTCAACATCACATCCAATTTTCAAGTGGTGCTTTCGAATGCTTCCTTAAGGATGAGAGTCTTTGATGACGGTAACATCCGTGCTGATTCCAAGATCCTTGTTCATAAGGCAGTCATCCTTCTGACATTTCTCTATGGCTCTGAAACTTGGTCTATATATAGACAGCACCTTAAGGCCCCCTCAAGAAGTACCATCAACACTGTCTGAGATGCATCAGCTGGGAGGACAGGTGTACTAACATCAGTGTCCTTGAAGCAGCCAATAACACCAGCATCAAGGCCAGGATAGGTCTCCAGTTTAAAGGAATCAATGGACCTCAAATTGTCAGGCAGAGAATCAAAGTCAACAGACTTTCACCAGTAAACTCCCAGAAGAGAACACATTCCAGGGAAAGAGATAGTAAGAACTGCTGATGCTGGAGTCAGCAATAACACAGTGTGGAGCTG
>NW_025966186.1:55259-57000 GCF_021869965.1 Rhincodon typus
GAAGAAGGGTCCAGACCCGAAACGCCAGCTTTCCTGCTCCTCTGATGCTGCTTGGCCTGCTGTGTTCATCCAGCTCCACACGTTGTTATCTCAGTGGGAATAAGGGGTTCTTTTTCAGGTTGGCAATCAGTGACCAATGGGGCTCCACAGGGATCAGTGCTGGGACTGCAACTGCTTACAATAAATTAATGATTTGGAGGAAGGAAGTGAATGTACTGTAGCCAAATTTTCAGACAACACAAAAATAATTGGAAAGGCAGGTTGCAAGAGGGATACAAACAGTTTACAAAGAGATAGTGATAGGTTACGTAATTGTCCATAAAGTTGGCAAATGAGTATAGTGTGGGAAAATGTGAGGTTTTTCATTCTGGAGGGGAGGACAAACGAACATTGTATTATTTAAATAGAGAAAAGCTGCAGAAAGCTGCAACTCAAATGCACTTTGATAGAGCCACATAGCACGGAAACAAACTCTTCAGCTCAACTCATCTATGCTGGCCAGATTTCCAAAGCTGAACTAATCCCATTTGCTTGGGGGTACTTTTGCATGAAACACAGAAAGATAGTATATAAGTGCAGTAGGTAATTGGGAAGGCTAATGGAATGTTACCCCTTCTGTCAAGAGGTTTGGAATATAAGAGTAGAAAAGTCTTACTGCAACTGGACAAGGTTTGGGTGAGATCACATTTGGAGTACTGTGAGAAATTTTTGTCCCCTTATTTAAGGAAAGATTTTTTTTTGGAGACAGTTCAGCAAGGCTCACTAGGATGATCCCGGTATGGAGGGATTGTCTTGTGAGTAAAGGTCAAACAGGTTGGGATTCTGCTCATTGGGGTTTTGAAGAATGAGAGGTGATCTCATTGAGACAAAGAGGATCCTTAAGGGTCTTGACAGAATTCATGCTGGGTGGACGTTTCCCCTCATGGAGAGAGTCTGGGATCAGAGGGCATAGTCTCGAAATAAAAGGGTACCAATTTAAGACTGAGATGAGGAGGTATTTCTTTTCACAGATGGTTGTGAGTCTTTGGAGCTCCTAGCCACAGAGAGCTGTCGGGAGAGATTCTTTGTGTATATTTCAGGCTGAGGTGGATAGATTCTTGATCAGTTGGAGCAATCAAGGGTTACAGGGAAAGGGCAGGAAAGTGGACATGGGGAATGTTGGATCAGCCATGATCCTATTGAATGGCAGAGCAGACTCAAGAGTCCAAGATAGAGATCCAGAGGAGTAAGCAGTGAGTTGGAGCAGCCAAGTATCTGGTGGGCTGGGCCAATGGTAAATTGTCAATAAATGAAATGAGATTAACCAATAGTAAGATGTTACTACATGCTAACAAATATCAATAGTATACTATAATTCATGCCAATCTGGCCACTCACTAGCAGCAACCTCATTTCACTGTTTAGCACAGTGTTGGAAAGTGAGACTTTCTGCTCTCAATGTTGAGAAGCTTCTCACTGGCCATTTCACACGATTTTCTCAACTTTTTCACTACAGCCTACGCCACTCAGAGCCTGGGAAATTTTCAATAAGTTGGTAACCCATTTAAAATCCCTCCTTTTTCTTCTTTATTGCTATTGAAGTCAATAAGAGAAGGCAAAAGGCTGATTGAACATGCAAATTGGTGTCCAATGCTTGTCGCAAATTGCTGCTGTTCTTTCATCTTCTACAAATAACTTCCTCACACCTTTATTCTTATTCCATCCAAGTCGCCTCCAACAGCAGTTCCAGCGATTTCAATGA
>NW_025966187.1:0-5585 GCF_021869965.1 Rhincodon typus
TCCAGGAACATAGTTTCAGTTCCTAATGTTCATATCCACCTGTCAAAATTACTTTGCGTAACCCTTTCAAATTCAGTGTAGAATTGCTGAGGCTGTTTCATTTAATCTTGAACCTTTTGCCTGTAAGCAAAACTAACTTGTACGCACAGTATATATTTTTTTATCTCACAGTACAATAATACTCAGAAACCTCTTCTGACAGTGAAGCATAAATTTTGTGAGCTTACCTCTTGACTTGCTCTGCATGGGTAATGTCCAGTTTTCCTTTAGCCACATATCTGGTTCACTGTTTTCTGAAATGACATAAGGATGTATGGCTCCATATTATTTTCTCAATTTTGGCAGGGTCTGTAAAGATTTAAATAATTCCCTACTGGATGTAGATTAGGGTTAAGATTGTCCCATTGGAGCATCTGAATGTCCTTTTCTAAATTGCATCATTCTAAGCTTAAATTATTTTTCTTTGATTTTTTTCTCTCTCTCTCAAGTACAGCCTTCTCATTTCCATCTCTATTATTTTTAATTCTAGTTCCCTTGTCTTTTTCTGCCCTTTTGGAATACCAGCTCACTTTCCTATTGCATTTTTCATTTCTGCTCTCTCTTTAGCTTAATTTAATCCTTGTGATTAAACTACCTTAACTATATCTCATTATTAACTGATTCTGAGGGTTCATTATTTGGAGTATCTGATCCCCCTTGTATTTCCACTAAGTTCAAATGTTTTGTTAGTACTTCAATTATTTCTGACATCTTAGCCCCTGGCAGGCAATTCTACTTCTAGTTTACTTGTCAGTTTAATAAACGTCTTTCTTTATCACTTATATATTTTTCGGGGACATCTCCTCAATCTTTATGAAGGCTTTAGCAGTTTTATCTTATTAACAGCAGCATCTTACTTTTGAAGGTTTAAAAACTGCTTTTTCCTTGCCAGCATTTATTGCTCAGCCACAATTGTCCAGAGGGCAGTTAACAGTCAACCATATTGTTGTGGTTCCTGAGTCACAAGATAGTTTTCTTCCCTAAAAGGCAATGGTGAACCAAATGGGTTTTTCCCCAACAATAGCACCATGGTCATCATTATATTCCTAATTCCAGAATTTTATCAGATGCAAATTCCATCATCTATCATGGCAGGATTTGAACCCAGGTTCTCAGAATATGACCTGGGTCGCTGGATTAGCAGTTCAGTGATAATACCACTAGCCCATCACCTCCCACTATCATCCCTTTATCTGTTATCAATTACATACCCATTCTACACTGCCTTTGTTCCAAAATATCCTGAATGTGCCCCCAGACTTCATCGTGACTCACTGGGATGAAATCTCAATATTCCTGGAATCATCCTGAAAAATTTAGTCAGTCTTTCTGACGTCCCCAATTTTCCTGACAGACAAATTCAGGTCAAAAAAATTCACCACGCTTCTGTACTTCTGTACAAGAAAATAGCTATTTATTATGTACAAATTGTTTATAACCAATGGCAGAGAAGAACTTACTAACTTTTAACTTATATCTCTCTCTATAATTTAACTCTACCACTTTTAATTCACCTCTTTTGCAGGTTGACATACACACAACGACAAACAAGAGATGGTTATCATGGGAGGAAAAAAGAAAATACATCAGAGTAAACTTAGTTCAACAGTATCATTCACACCACATAATGGGATGAATGTTTTCTTTCATTTCAGTTTGCTTTATTGATGTTAACACAACATCGGCCCAAAGATCTTTGAAGGTGTTTTATTCCTCCTTCAACTGAGGACCTGCAGAAAGAGGAATTTACAGAGAAAAATAAGAGGAAGCCAGCTAGCTGTTACTGGAGACTTTCTTGTACTTTTATTTGCTCATGGCATGTGGCCTTCATTGGCTGGACCAGTGTTTATTGTCCATCCCTAGTTGCACTTGAGAAGGTGGTACTGAGCTGCCACCTTGTACTGCTGCAGTCCATGTGCCTTAGGGAGCCCCACTATGCCATTTTTGACCTTGTGCTTAGAAGGAAGGACATTGATAATTAGGGGAGGTGATGGCCTAGTGGTATTATCGCTGGACTGCTAATCCAGAGACCCAGATAATGTTCTGGGGGCCTAGGTTCGAATTCCACCACAGCAGATGGTAGAATTTGAATTCAATAAATATCTGGAATTAACAATCTAATGATGACCACAAATCCATTGTTGATTGTCGGGAAAAGCCCATCTGGTTCACTAACGCCCTTTAAGGAAGAAAACTGCCATCCTCTCCTGGTGTGGCCTATGTGTGACTCCAGACCCACAGCAATGTAGTTGACTCTTAACTGCCCTCTGGGCAATTAGGGATGGGCAATAAATGCTGCCTAGCCAGCGATGCCCTCATCCCATGAATGAATAAAGGGGAAAAAAAACAGCTGAAGATGGTTGAGCATGGGTCACTACCCTGAGGAACTCCTACAGAGATGTCCTGGAGCTAAGATGACTGACCTCCAACAACCACAGCCATCTTCCTTTGAGCCAGTATGACTTCAACCACTGGAGAGGTTTCCCATTGACTCCACTTTTGCTAGGCCTCCATGATGCAACTATCTGTCAAATGTGGCCTTGAAATCAAGGGTAGTCACTTTCATTTCACATCTGGATTTCATCTCGTTTGTCCATGTTTGGACCAAGGCTGCAAAGAGGTCAGAGACTGAACGGGGCTGGGTGGAACTCAAACCAGGCATCAGGGAACAGGCTATTTCTTTGTAAGTGACGTTTGATAGTCAATGACACATTCCATCACTTTGCTGCTGATCGAAAATAGTCTGATGGGGTAGTAATTGGTCAGGTTGGGTTTGTCCTGCTATTTGCGTAATTGATATACATAGGCAATTTTTCAATTGCCAGGCAGAGGTCAGTGTTGTAACTGTCCCAGAACAGGTTGGCTGGGGATGTGGTTTGTTCTGAAACACAGGTCTTCAGCTCTGTTTGTAGGAATGTTTGTGAAGTGTATCAAATTGGTTGAAGATTGGCAACTGCAGTGCTGGGAACCTCTGGAGGAGGCCTACCACTATACTGTAGGTATAAGTACTCCAGATGGGCTGCAGTACTTACAGGCAATGACTCATCTCCACCTTCTCAAGGGTAATTAATGATGGCAACTTGCCGACATCCCATGAAAGAATCTAAACAACAAATGCAGTATGCTGTAAATTTGGCAGGCTGTGATGCATTTCCCAGGCAATTTTCTCTATTACTCCCAAGGCAATCTTTTACGCCCTGTGGCCCATTCTTAAAGTGGTAACTTAAGTAATTAATCATGAATTATAGCAAAAAGCAGTTAACACTGTGTGATATTATAGACTTCAGAACTTTAATAACTTTTCGTGGACTGAATGAATCAACAAAAGATAAACTATTACACACCACAATAACTGTCTGAAATAAACTTTTAAGGAACAAAGACAAGCTGTTATATAGAGACTCAAGCAATTAGCCATGTCTTGGTGAGATTATAAAAACAAAACTGCTTTGATGTCTGCTTGATAAACACAATTGCCACAAGGACAACTGATTGGGCCCTGCAGAAGAATTTAAGGAGTTAATCAAAGGAAAGGGGTTGTCTTCGAATAGACAATTAAGGCCGAATGTAAAAGGACTTTTAAAAACATCATCAATATATCACTTCAGAGACTGAAGGATGAAAATCTGTATAAAAATCGAACACCAGAACTCCACCTTAGCAGAACAACACTGTGCAAGGATCAGACCTGGGAGACTCCCCCTAGCGACAGACTACCGTTTGTTGGAGTCCTGGCCAGATTTCATCATTAATCGGGTAATAGCTAAGTTGAGTCACAGGTTTATACTTGCTTACTTGTGGGGTATAATATTTGGTTGCTACATGAATTATTGTTTCAGTACTTGATTGCTGTGAGATTTCTTAATAAGTAGCTGAATTGTGGTGATTTACCCACAACAACAGGAACTTGGTTATGCACTATGAATATGTATCATTTCAGAAGATTCAGTGCTGTCTTCATACCCAGTCACATGAAACAAGTTTCACCATAACTGGATTTAGCACTAGAATTTTTCCTCTTTAGGGAGATCATAACTGTGGTTAGTGTGCCAGAATGGCATGTCTGACTGCCTGAAGAATGTACCTTAAGTCCATATTTAAAGCAGAATCAGTTAACATTGTTTCACTTTTACATCTTTAATAATACAGAGACAATATATTTCTTTAACATTGAGAGTTTCAGTTTAATGCTTTTTGCCCCAGACTTTCGTATTCTCTATCCTAACTGCTGTCAAAAACTTTCCATCACTGCTTCCACTTGCACACTCAGTCCTGAAATTGCCGAAGATCCTCTGTTTTCTGCCCCTGCCCTGAGACACTCTTGACATACCTCTCCATCCCTCATATTGGATCCCATTTGCTGCCTTTGTTCTTACTTGTAAAGTCTCCAGTGTCTGTTTCTATCCTAGCTCCTGTCCTGAACTGGCTAAAATCCCAGGGGGCTCCTAATGGCAAAAGCTGGTTGAGGCAGGGAGTTTTGGTTGCACTGACCAGTTTTTATCACTAGATGGAGCCTGGAAAAATTTTAAACTTATGCAGCTGATTGTAACGTTAACAAGAATTTATGGTACTTACATTAAAAATAAAGAAGTATATTAAGTATATTTTGTTTTAAATGTTATTTTCTTTTTGCATGTAGGCATTTAACAATATACATCATTTCAACTTAACGCTTCAAAGTTGTCTTCTGCTGGCAAAAGTCCTAAAATACCCAGTGTAAAATTTCAACCAGTACATTATTTATCATTCAGACAAAAAATTCAAAGAAACCTAATTCTAGTTTTATAATTGAAGTCTATAGGAACTTCTAATTCACTTAAAGCTGCAATTTTTAGGAATTTGACCACAACTTTAAGTAAACACTTACTTTATCACTGATTCCATAAATGTTCTGAATTCACATAGTTTTGGTGAGCTTCCTATAGGCAAATGGATCGTATGGGAAGCATGATTAAAAATATATGGCATAGATCCCAGTTCCTGAAGAAGTGGAGCCAGGCGGATAGCTTTGTTTTAGCGTTAAAAATGTTGTTGCTCGGGGGAAGGATCAGTTTTCTCCTTTGACCAATTTGTTCCTTTGGAAAGATGTTTCAAATTTAGAAAGCCTTCCTCTGCCACACAGCAATGCTGAATGCTGGAAACCTGCCGGCTCTGCCTATTTCCACCATTGCCATCGATGTTATCCCAGCACATTCAATGCAAATCTTCCTTTATTGCCACTTTGAATACATTTATATATCAATGTAATCTACCATTTTTTTCTGGAGTGAAAGTCACAGAAATATCAACAACTGACAGAGTGTTGATAGGTCTAAGTTTTTATTCATTGTTATTGAAATTACCCTGGAAAACCATGAACATGAGAAGAAGTTCTTTGTTTTACCCTAATCTGAACAGAGTTGTTACAATTGTATCAGAGATAGTAGGAACTGCAGATGCTGGAGAATCTGGGATAACAAGGTGTAGAGCTGGATGAACACAGCAGGCCAAGCAGCATCAGAGGAGCAGGAAGGCTGACGTTTCGGGCCTAGACCTTCTTCAGAAAT
>NW_025966187.1:55585-57000 GCF_021869965.1 Rhincodon typus
AGTAGGAACTGCAGATGCTGGGGAATCCGAGACAACAAGGTGCAGGGCTGGATGAACACAGCAGGCCAAGCAGCTTGCTGCTTGGCCTGCTGTGTTCATCCAGCCCTGCATCTTGTTGTCTCGAAGCAACCAACGGGACTACTTGCATGCCAAACAGCAAAAGCAGCAAGTGATAGACAGAGTTAAGTGATCCCACAACCAACAGATCAGATCTAAGCTCTGCAGTCCTGCCACATCCAGTCATGAATGGTGGTGGGCAATTAAACAACTAACTTGAGGAGGAGGCTCCACAAATACCCCCATCCTCAATGATGGAAGAGCCCAGCATATCAGTGCAAAAGATAAGGCCGAAGTATTCGCTGTAATATTCAGCCAGAAGTGCCTAATGGATGATCCATCTCGGCCTCCTCCAGTGGTCCCCAGCATTACAGATACCAGTCTTCAGCCAATTTGATTCACTCCACATGATATCAAGAAACAGTTGGAGACACTGGATACTGCAAAGGCTACGCGCCCTGACAACATTCTGGCAATAGTACTGAAGACTTGTGCTCCAGAACATGCCGCTCCCTTAGCCAAGCTGTTCCAGTACAGTTACAACACTGGTATCTACCCGACAAGGTGGAAAATTGCCCAAGTATGTCCTGTACACAAAAAGCAGGACAAATCTAACCCGACCAATTACTGCCCCATCAGTCTAGTCTCCAGTAAAGTGATGGAAGGTGTCATCAACAGTGTTATCCAGCAAAACCTGCTCAGAAATAACCTGCTCAGTGACACCCAGTTTGGGTTCTGCCAGGGCCACTCAGCTCCTGATCTCATTACAGCCTTGGTTCAAACATGGACAAAAGAGCTGAATTCCAGGTGAGAGTGAGAGTGACAGCCCTTGATATCAAGGCTGCATTCGACCAAGTGTAACATCAAGGAGCCCTAGCAAAACTGGAATCAATGGGTATCAGGGGGCAAACGCTCCGATGGTTGGAGTCATATCTAACACATCGGAAGACGGTCGTGGTTGCAGGAGGTTAATCATCTCAGCTCCAGGACATCTCTAAAGGAGTTCCTCAGGATAGTGTCCTAGGCCCAACCATCTTCAGCTGCTTCATCAATGACCTTTCCTCCATCATATGGTCAGAAGTGGGGATGTTCGCTGATGATTGCACAATGTTCAACACCATTTGTGACTCCTCAGACACTGAAGCAGTCCATTTTCACATGCAACATGATCTGGACAATATCCAGGCTTGGCCTGACAAGTGGCAAGTGACATTTGTGCCACACAAATGCCAGGCTACGACCATCACCAATAAGAGACAATCTAACCACCGTCCCTTGACATTCAATGGTGTTACCATCACTGAATCCCCCACTATCAACATCCTGGGTGTCATCATTGACCAGAAACTCAACTGGAC
>NW_025966188.1:0-560 GCF_021869965.1 Rhincodon typus
TTCTGAAATAAATAGGGAGAGAGGGGGAGGCGGATAGAAGATGCATAGAGGAGAAGATAGGTGGAGAGGAAACAGACAGGTCGAAGAGGCGGGGATGGAGCCAGTAAAGGTGAGTGTAGGTGGGGAGTTAGGGAGGGGATAGGTCAGTCTGGGGAGGATGGACAGGTCAAGGGGGCGGGATGAGGTTAGTAGGTAGGAGATGGGGGTGCGGCTTGAGGTGGGAGGAGGGGATAGGTGGGAGGAAGAACAGGTTAGGGAGGCGGGGACGAGCTGGACTGGTTTTGGGATGCGGTAGGGGGAGGGGAGATTTTGAAGCTTGTGAAATCCACATTGATACCACTGGGCTGCAGGGTTCCCAAGCGGAATATGAGTTGCTGTTCCTGCAACCTTCGGGTGACATCGTTGTGGCACTGCAGGATGCCCAGGATGGATATGTCGTCTGAGGAATGGGAGGGGGAGTTGAAATAGTTCGCGACTGGGAGGTGCAGTTGTTTATTGCGAACCGAGCGTAGGTGTTCTGCAAAGCGGTCCCCGAGCCTCCGCTTGGTTTCCCCGATGTA
>NW_025966188.1:55560-57000 GCF_021869965.1 Rhincodon typus
GCCCGGAGTGGGACTCTGGTGGAGGCGTGGCGGGGGTTGGAAAGCCCAGAGTGGGACTCTGGTGGAGGCGTGGTGAGGGCTGGAAAGCCCAGAGTGGGACTCTGGTGGAGACATGGCAGGGGTTGGAAAGCCCGGTGTGGGACTCTGGTGGAGGCATGGTGAGGGCTGGAAAGCCCAGAGTGGGACTCTGGTGGAGGCATGGTGAGGGCTGGAAAGCCCGGAGTGGGACTCTGGTGGAGGCATGGTGAGGGCTGGAAAGCCCGGAGTGGGACTCTGGTGGAGGCGTGGCGGGGGTTGGAAAGCCCGGAGTGGGACTCTGGTGGAGGCATGGCAGGGGTTGGAAAGCCCAGAGTGGGATTGCAGCTTTGGAAAGGAAAGTTGGACTTATCTTTTCTTTTCTGATCTAGGTTAATGTGAATGGCACCATGTACACATGGCGAAGATACGCACTTTTCACTGTATTTTTACATTGAATATATGTGACAATAAATGATTCAATTCAATCCAATTGCCAAGGTCTTTTTCCCAGAGTAGGAGAATCCAAAACTGGACAGCATAGGTTTAGTGTGAGAGGGGAAAGTTTTAAAAGGGACCCAAGGTGTAACTTTTTCACGTAGATGGCGCTGCGTGTATGGAACGAGCTGCCAGAGGAAGTGGAGGAGGCTGGTACAATTACAACATTTAAAAGGCATCCGGATGGGTAAATGAATAGGAAGGGTTTAGAGGGATATGGACCAAATGCTGGCAAATGGGACTAGATGAATTTAGGATATCTGGTTAGCATTGACAAGTTGGACCAAAGGGTCTGTTTCTGTGCTGTTTAACTCTATGACACTATGACTACCATGTGGAAAACTCATATTGTGGTGATAACAGAGACCTGACACAAAAAAGGCCAAGACTTTATATCAAATATTTCTGGATGCAACGAAGTCAGGAAAGAAAGGGAAGGGAGAAAAGATGGAAGGGTGATGGTATTGGTTAAGGAGAGCATTGCAGTGCTGAAGGGAAGGGATCCATTTTGTCATGACTTAGGAACAAAAATGGTACAATTACAATTGTTCAGTATAGTCTTTCGACCATCAACAAGTGGGGAAACGTAGATGAATAAAAAAGTGGGAGAGATTCTAGAAATTATCATTTGGGTAAAATGATTAATCACTTGGGAAAGTGAGGATTATTAAGGAAAGACAACGTGAATCTGCTCAGGGAAATGATAGTTAATTAACTCGTCTCTTTTTGAAGAAGAAACTCAGAAAATTGATAAGGGTAATGCTGCTGATGTGATAGACAAGGACTTCCAATAGGCATTGATACAGTGCTGGGCAACAGTCTTGTGAGCAAAATGAGAACTTGTGGAATAAACGTGACAGCAGCGACACAGATATAAATTTGGCATGTGACAGAAAACATACAGTAGTGGTTAATGGGTGCATTTTT
>NW_025966189.1:0-377 GCF_021869965.1 Rhincodon typus
ACTACCATGAATTTGTTTTTAGAACCTTTCGCAGCTCCCAAATCTAGTGTCACATGTCCTGAACAAATGAAATACTGTTGTATAATTTTAAACACAGTGTAGACATAGCTGTTTAAAAAGCAGTTGAAAATGAACCCTTTGCTCTGCAGTTACTGAGATTCAAGATTTTATTTTAAAAATAGTGATATTGAGGTGAGCGAGTTGAGCCTGAATATTCTACAACACTGGCTGTATTTCCATTCAGTCATCAATTAATGTTGGCTTAACATTACATGCACAAGGAGTGATTAATAAAAAACAATGAGTAATATGAAGATAGTAGGAACTGCAGATGCTGGAGAATCTGAGATAACGAGGTGTAGAGCTAGATGAACACA
>NW_025966189.1:55377-57000 GCF_021869965.1 Rhincodon typus
TGCTGCTTGGCCTGCTGTGTTCATCCAGCCCTGCACCTTGTTGTCTCTGAGTTCAGTTTAGCTTTTTAGTCATCGTCTAGTCCTGTTTAGCTAGTTGGCCATGAGGTGGATTTAGCTCAGTTGATTGGACAGCTGATTCATAATGCAGAGTGACCCCAACAGTACTGCCTGAGTTAACCATGAAGGACTGTCCTCCTCAAACTTTGGGAGCACACAGTTGGAGCTCCGTAGTGACACAAAAAAGTAAATCTGCTGTTAACGTCTGAAGGAAAACTACAGGCCAAGTGGGTGGCTATCATTTCCCACTCAGTACTCAGTGTCTGGTACCTACAGGCCATGACAAAGCAGAAAAACAGATCGCCACTAAACACCTGACCCAAACAACTTTCCAACCGCTCCCTTTGCAAACATATTCCTAATCTGAGGATAACCTAACATTTATTTACTTCTATACCTTGCTTTCAACACTCAGTGCAATGGAGAGGATCATAGAGTCATGGAGTTGTACAGTGCGGAAACAGACCCTTCAGTCCAACTCGTCCATGCTGACCAGATATCCTCAATTAATCTAGTTCCATTTTGCAGCATATGGCCCATATCCCTCTAAACCCTTCCTATTCATATACCCATCCAGATGCCTTTTAAATATTGTAATTGTACCAGCCTCCACCACTTCCTCTGGCAGCTCATTCCATACACGCACCACCCTCTGCGTGAAAAAGTTGCCCCTCGGGTCCCTTTTTTAATCTTTCCCTCTCACCTTAAACCTATGCCCCTCTAGTTTTGGACTCCCCCTGCCCGGGGAAAAAGACCTTGTCTAGTTACCCAATCCATGCCCCTCATGATTTTATAAACTTCTATAA
This sequence comes from Rhincodon typus, assembly GCF_021869965.1. Classification (NCBI taxonomy): domain Eukaryota; kingdom Metazoa; phylum Chordata; class Chondrichthyes; order Orectolobiformes; family Rhincodontidae; genus Rhincodon; species Rhincodon typus. The sequence goes on from NW_025966189.1 coordinate 56,241, forward strand.
GGTCACTCCACAGCCTCCAAATCTCCAGGGGAAAAAATAACCCCAGCCTATTCAGCCTCTCCCTGTAGCTCAAACCCTCCAACCCTGGCAACATCCTTGTGAATCTTTTCTGAACCCTTCCAAGCTTCACAACATTTTTCTTAAAGCAGGTTTGAGGCAATCTCTACCCGGAGGGAGCAGCAAATCCAGGTGCAACATATTTATCAAACATCCTGTAATTGCTTTGATTCAGTAACTGAATGAACAATTACAGATAAAAGAATTTTTTCAAAAAAACACACATTTTTCACAATTGGCCATTGAAGAAATTCCGATCAATGCAGATTCTTTCGCTGCTTTTTGATAGCTGAAACACCGAACCTTGCTTCAGGCCCTTTTTAACTTCTCTGCTGTGTGGGATGGACTGATGTCAACAGGTCAAAACTTAACAACCTGGAGAGTTTTCTGTACCTTGGAAACCCACTGCTTTTAAGTTATTTCATGGGAATGGCAAGGCCAGTATTTGTTACCTATGCCTAATTGCCCTGGGTATGGGCCATTTCAGAGGGCAGTTAGGGCTCATCTGCATCGCTTGTAGAGCTGGAATCATGTGAAGGCCAGACCAAGTAAGGAAGACAGATTTCCTTCCCTAAAGAAAGGGAAAAGCTGCCACTGTCTTACCAGACCATGGGGCAACTGTCTTGTTTGAGAGAGAGGACTGGTGGTGGTCTCATTGCCCCACGCTATCCCCAAACCCCTGCAAGTGTGTTTTAATAAGATG
>NW_025966190.1:0-3324 GCF_021869965.1 Rhincodon typus
CAAATCAGACTAGATTTATTTAGGATATCTGGTTGATATAGACGAGTTGGACCAAACAGTCCGTTTTCATGCTGTACATCTCTAAGACTCCAAGAGAAACTTACTTGTCCTGTATGAGAGTCAGGAAGGGCTTGAAGTGTGTAATGGGTGACCCACAAATTCTATTTTGATACCTCAAAAAAAAACAGAAGAATCTGATCCCTCTGAGAGGCTGGTACCAGTTATTGAAGGAAGCAACAATTAATTTAGCAATATGTTATGAAAATTTATAAAATTTCTACAAAGGAAACCTTACAAAAGGGATTGAGGGTACGTGTAGCTCAGTTGTCAAGTGAATACATGCTATGCACATCACAGAGCTAAAGAAGAAATAGTTTACATAGCACTAGGAGATCTATAGCCAATGAAGTACAATTGCAGTCAATGATGTAGGAAATACAGCAGTCAATTACAGCGTACCAAATTCCTATACCATTACATTTTAATAACTAAATAAGCCGTTTCTGAGATGTTGGCTCAGGTAGCTGAGAAAATATCCTGCTCCATTCTGTGGTGCATTCCATTCTGGCCAGACTGCGTTCAGGTCGCGAGCAGTTTTGTGCTCCATATCCGAGGAAAGATGTACTGGTGTTGGATGGAGTTCAGACGAGGTTTACAAGAATGATCTTGGGGATGAAGAGCTTGTCATATGAGGAGTGGTTGAGGACTCTGGGTCTGTACTCGATAAAGTTTAGAAGGACGAGGAGGGAATCAGATTGAAACTTACAGAATACTGAGAGGCCTGGATAAAGTGGACGTGGAGAAGTTGTTTCCACTAATAGGAGAAACTAGGACCTGAGGTCATCACCTCAGAGTGAAGGGATAATGCTTTAGAACTGAGATGAGGAGGAATTTCTTCAGCCAGAGGGTGGTGAATCTGTGGAATTCATTGCAGCAGAAGACTGAGTATTTAAGATAGAAATAGATTGGTTCTTGATAAGTAAGGGGATAAGAGTTATGGAGAGAAGGCAGGAGAACGGGGTTGAAAAACACATCAGCCAAAGTAGAATGGCAGTGCATATTTGATGGGCCAAATAACCTCATAGTGGTCCTGTATCTTATGGTCTGTGACCGGACCCCTATCTGAAGCAGACCAGGCTTCAGCTTAACATCTCACCCAAGACCTCCAACTCCTTCAGTACTGACTGGTGGTGTCAGCCAAGAACTATGTGCTCAAGTCTCCGACTCAAGAATGGCTACAATCACTGTCCTTTCTGAGTGAGGCAACATAACACCACAGCAAGTGGCCAAAGTATTTCAAGCTGCAGGAGGCAGGGCAACTATTCAGGGCCCATGTTCATCATCCTTGGGCCTCAGTTTAAACCAGGTGCTGTGTGGCTGAGAGGAGAGGATGGGTTGGGATTGGGCACAGCTCCAATGCCTCACCTACTCTTTGGTACTTTGAGCACAATTTTCCATGACAGAGGGGGTTCCTCTGGGCAGGCCACATGCAGGAACTCTGACCAATTACTGCAAGCTCTGCAGAGTCTGACTGGTCACCATGTTCAACGTGGACTCTGTGTGTCTGTGTCAGGGGAGGGGGAGGGGGAGATGCAATGTATGGAGACGAGGGAGTGTGCAGGAAATCATCTATCATCTATCCCTATCATCTAAATGCCTACATCATCTTAAAGGGAGGCAGGGCATGTAACAGTGGTCAAAACCGGGAGCAATGAACTGGAACGTGATGATCAAAATCAGCATGTCGGAGGGATCTGTAAAACATCTAACCACCACAACTTTGCTTCAGTAACAGAATTCCTCCAGCAAAGGTTTCATGGGACAGATAAGGAGGTCAGGGTGCAGCAGGTGCACTGAAATGAACAGGGAATACCCAGAAGGCTTCCAGCACTGACAATTCACCTTAGCCTGAAGTAGCATCTTCAGAGAATCAACTCTCACAGGAAGTGATCCTCAGTTTCAAAATGTGCTCTTTTTAAAACTGAGATCTCACCTGACCCGTCTTCCAAACAACTTTAGTGATCTGTAAAAACGCAGATTAATTGTAACCTTTACTTTTCAAAGTATTTTAACTCCTTCCTCCAATTTCTCTCCTACTTCAGGCTGTATTGTCAAGTTCCTTGCCAAAGTGGCTATTTGCTACAGGCAAGGTGGTGAATATCACTATATATTCAACAATGCAAGCTAACACTCCCTTTTGAACCTGCCTGCTTTACTGGAGAAAGAGAGAGATGCAGAACCTGGTACATTTTATTCCCCTCCTCCAGGGGGAAGAGAAATGAGATTTCATTGACTCAGCAGAGGTTAGACACAAAGCAGAGATTCAAGCTGGGAACTTCTGTAATGTTTGGTCATTCACCACATTCTCTGAACTCCCACCACCCCGACCACTTTTTATGCATTTCGTCAATTGCTGAACTGTCAAAGTATATAATTTTGGTAATGCCTTAACTCCTTTTTACCTTTACTGGATGAGGCAGTGACTGGAGTTTAAAAATCAATAATAAAATTATATAACCTAGAGAGATTATTACAAGAAGAGTCTTAACATAATAGGTTGCCAAAGTCAGAATGTCAAACTCCAGTCAAATGAGATAATCTAGAGCCACCAGTTTTCAGTTTCATGGCAAACTTCCCAATTTTTAAAAGAAGTATACTATGAATACAAAGTGGAACATTCACTGGATTTGTTTTAAGGTGAGAATCACTGGTTGCACAAAGTAAAAGGTAAAGCCATCATAGTATTACTAGACCCAAGGGCTGCTGTCTCATCAAAGAGAGATGGCTGGTGGTGGTTTAACCTGAGGGTTGTCAAGCCTCAGGAGAGGGAAGAGGTTAAGAACAAGAGTCCTTCACGGTAACCTCAGCTGGTGCAGGAACTGAATCCACGCAGTTGGCATCACTTGGCAATCTGCCAGCCAACCGAGCTCAAAAAAAACTTCTCTTTTCAATGGATTGCAACGTACACTCTCCATCTCTCACCGGAGTTCATAGAGTCAGCATCAGTCTAACCCTGAACCGGAGACTCCATCTCTCCCCTCCGCATCCATACACCCAAACCCCATTCAGACTGCAGTCCACAGAGGCAAACCCAACACTCTCTCAGGCTGCAAACCCCCTCCCCACGCAGACAGCAGCCTCATCAAGGCGAGTCAGCAAACCCCAACATTGTCAGACCACAGCACAACACTGGGCTGGCAAATCCCTAACGTTACATCAGTTTCAGTTCCCATTCATTATGTATGCAGGGTGGAGGGGTGAAGATCTGGCTGGGAAGGATGGAAGTGGGGGTTGGGGGGGAAGAAGAAGAGATGGAAGTGGGGG
>NW_025966190.1:53324-57000 GCF_021869965.1 Rhincodon typus
CACACCATTCCTGTGTATTTTTGTGTGCTGGAGTCAGGTTTGGGGAAAGGACTTCTGGAGTTGATGCTGCTGTATCATTTTGGCTAAAAGTGCAGGCGTAGAGACACTTTCTGTCACTGTGCAGTTTCAAGTCCTGGGTCCATTTGGATGAGCTGAATTCCAGATTTCCCGATGCCTTGTGGCTGGCCACATTGTGTAGACCAGCAACATTCTGTATTCTAGTCTTGTTTCGAATTTGATGATCTCAAGCTGGAGTAGGGAAGTGAAATGTGTCCAAATTAGCATTACTGTTCTTGGCCTGAAGGGGAAATCAGTTAGGGCCATTGTTTCATCACTGTCCAGTCACGTCTGCTGAAAAGTACACTTGGGTGGGCATCAGATAAAGATTGAAGAGTCACTGGACTCGAAACATTAACTCAGCTTTCTTCCCACAGATGCTGTCAGACCTGAGTTCTCTAGCAATTTCGTTTTTGGTATCAGATAAGGATATATTTGTGCTTGGCTTTGTTACCATCCATGGTTAAATAATGTGTAGTATCGGACATGAATTGTGGAATCCCACCTGAAGAGCTGCTAATATCTGTGGAGCTGTGGTTCCAGCGAATATGACATTAATTATGGGGCAATATGGAGATAGGGGCAGTGAGTCTCCAAAGTCTACACTGTCCTTTTTTTTCCAAAATGACCATGTGTGTGACCATGTATTCCAATGCAAAGGCAAGGCAGCTTAAGGGTAGAAAACAGAGCTAAGGGTCCAGGCCTGAAACGTCAGCCTTCCTGCTCCTCTGATGCTGCTTGGCCTGCTGTGTTCACCCAGCTCTACATCTTGTTATCTCAGATTCTCCAGCATCTGCAGTTCCTCCTATCTCTGATACAATCTGGGTCACTAATATCCTTTAGGGAAAGAAACTGTCGTCATTACCTGGTCTGGCCGACATGTGAGTCCACAGCAATGTGGCTGACTGTTAACTGCCCTCTGGGCAATAAATGCTGGTGCAGTCAGTAAGGCCCACATCCTGTGAATGAAATGAATGAATAAAAAGAAACCATGATTCAGTTCTAGTGGAAGGAGGCAAAGTGTATTCTGTAAACATGGTATGGACATTATATCTTTTTTAATCGCAATTAAAATGATTTTTAAGTGTCAATTTACAGTGTTTTTGACTGGAAATTTGTGCATTCCAATCACACTGCAGGAGGCGATTTCAATGTCAAATCTGGCATTAATGTAGTGCAGTGGTGATGGAGAGCTGCATTGCTCATGTACCATCTTCCAGATCAGGAATTAGAAGCAAGGTCCAAGTGAAAATCAAAGATCCCTTGGCATCATTTACAGGAAGGTAAGGAGTTCCCCTGGTGTTGTGGGCAGCAACTGGTCATTTATGACATTCCCTTACTGTGTCAAAATTGGTTTGAACCACAACAGTGACTGCAAGAGTTAATAAGGTTTCAAAGAGCAATATAGATTCTTTTCTCTAATGTATTCTTGCATCATTATTAGTGTAACTGGTAGTGCAACATTCTGGCTGTTTCAAACTTTAGAATGCACATTTATTTTAGTATAGAGTGCAAGCATTAATATATTGCACAAACTTAGTACATTTTGATCAGCAAGGGGGTAGTTATTTTACCCTCTGTGTATAACATTTGTTTCTAACCATGACATAACTGGATAAGCTGCAGTGTCCACCTAATGGTTGGAACCCATTACAAAATTCAACAGGTAATAAATTTGTTTTTTCTGATACTGTGTCCAAAGTCCAAGGTATCAACATTGAAGACATTTTGGATCAGAGTTTCTAAACTATGAACTGAATCAAAAAATCATGGAAGGATCAGAATTTTTGCAACAATCTGCCAAAAGGAAAGGGGTGAGTTCTTGTTTTCCCCAGTAGTTTTCTATGTGTTGTCTGTTGTGAGCACAATGCATTGCTCTCCTGATACGTTCTCACACTTTCTCTGCACTTTATCTGTCAGGTTTTTTTTTATCAGTATCACAGAATAAAACCACGAGAGCAAAACTGTACGGGAGATCCAAAATTGCAAAAAAGGGACTATTTGAAAAAAATTATTCAGAAGATCAGGCAACGGAAGTTAGTGGACATGATTTTCAATCATGCTTGGGTTGAAGTGGTGCCTGGGTGTGTTTTGGAAATATTACTCCCAATGTCGTGTCAGTGCTGTGACTCCTCTGGGATGAGCTGTCACTGTCAGAACATCAGTGAGGAAGGAAACTGGCGGAGGTGGCTCAGAATTGGCTCGCTTCTAAATAATGGCCATCATTCTCCCAGGCCAGGGGATGCCATTGGGCAACTTTCAAATTGCTGATTGCTATGCCAACACCATCTGGTGCACATTGCTACATAGCTTTCCAACCCACTTTGGAGAAATTCTGCACTCAGCATTGAATTCGACAGCTTCAAGGGCTCTTGTGATGCAGTGGTAGTGTCCCTACCTCTGAAAAAAGAAGGCTGAGTTCAAGTCCCAGCTGCTCGAGTGGTATGTAATAACATTTCTGAACAGGTTGGTTAGAAACCAAAGCAAAAGACGAGTTCTTCTAGCGCAGTGGCAGTGTGCCTACTCTGAGCTAAGTGACGCAGGTTCAAGTCCTGCCTGCTCTGCAGTTGTGACAACATTTCTGAACAGGTTGGTTAGAAATTATCTGTAACCTCACAGCTGATATGTAACTCAACTCTATTTACCCGTAAAACCCGAAAGAACTGCGGATGCTGTAAATCCGGAACAAAAACAGAAGGTGCTGGAAAAGCTCAGCAGGTCTGGCAGAGTTAATCAGAGAAAATCAGAGTTAACGTTTCGGGTCCATTCTGAGGAAGGGTTACCTGACATGAAACGTTAAGTCTAATTTTTTTCTTCACCGATGCTGCCAGATCTGCTGAGCTTTTCGAGCAACTTCTGTTTTTGTTCCTCTATTTACCCGTCTTTGTTTCATATCCCTTGATGACCTTAACTAACAAGAAATAATTAATAATTTCAAATCATGAACTCCAGCCTCCATTTTGAGTTTCTTTTGCCCATCTGTATCCTCATTTCATGCTTTTGCTTTCAGAAGGAGATGCTCCTTATTCTGCCGTTAACACACACTCTGGACTGATGCTTTGCTTCTGTACTGCCTTATTGCTCCATTTCCTTTCTATCCCAGGACATTTTTGGCATTTTGTCTCTCCCACCCTCTACCCTATAGCCAACCCTCCCTTTTATACTTCCTCCAACTGTCCCCTTCCAACAGCAGAAACCCCATCACCTTTCTACTTCCCTTCATTTCTGAAGAAGAGTCCTATTTGAGCTGAAATGGTAACCATTTCTCTCCATATATGCTGCCAGGTTTGTTGTATAATTCTAGCACTTTCAGTTTTTATTTTAACCATCAAGTAATGTTTCCCTGAGGAAAAGAATTTGACGGTAAGGATTTCTGTCTGTGGTCAGATATCATTGGCTATTTAGTCAATGGTTTGACAACTTCTGTTTACCAAGAGGCTGCCAGGCCCCTGGTGTCTGTCTCCTCCCTTCCATACAACAGTAGTAAGACCTGTCGCGATTGCCATCTGTCTTTGAGGGTTGTGTTCTACAAGGAGCTCCTGCCTCCTCACAGATCTCAGCGCCATTACTCGGGTACAGAACTCATCTGTAGCTCAATAGGATGTCTGCAAGGGAACAT
>NW_025966191.1:0-520 GCF_021869965.1 Rhincodon typus
AAGAGGAAATTACAATATCAAACTGTCATATACTGATAAAAAGAAAAAAAACATAAAAATAGGAGGACATTATTCATTGCATCCATGTCAGCTCAGCATGAGAACAAAAAAGAAGTGCATCACAGGAACAGGCTCTTCGGCCCTCCAAGACTGTGCCGATCATCATGCCCTAACTAATCTGAGAAAACAAACTTTCTACACTTATTCGAACTGTATCCCTCTATTCCCTCCCTATTCATGTAACCATCCTGGTCCCTCTTAAATGTCATCAACGTGCCACTTCCACCACGTCTTCTGGCAGCGTATTCCAGGCTCCTACCACTCTCTGTGTAAAAAACGTCCCTCGCACATCTCCCTTAAACTTTACACATCTCACTTTGAACCTGTGCCCCCTTGTAATTGAAACTTCAACCCTGGGAAAAATCCTCTGGCTATCTACCCTATCTATGCCTCTCATAATTTTGTAGATCTTTATCAGGTCTCCTCTCAGTCGCCATTTTTCCAGTGAAAACAATCCTAG
>NW_025966191.1:45520-57000 GCF_021869965.1 Rhincodon typus
GCTGCATTCATCCAGCTCTACACCTTGTTATCTCTCTTTCATCCATTGACGCTAATTACACGGCTCACTGCCACGGAAAGGCAGCCAACATCATTAAAGACCCATAGCGTCCTGGTAATGACCTCCTACAACGTCTTCTGTCAGGCAGAAGATACAGAAGCCTGAACATAAGCACGAGCAGGTTCAGGAACAGCTTCTTTCTGGCCATTATCAGACTGTTGAATGGACTCTAGCCTCAAATAATGTAACCTGCAATGTAGCCTGCATGTAGCCTCTAAGTCTTTTTGATCTGTATATCCTTTGCTTGCTGTGATCTGCCTGTACTGCTCATAAACAAAGATTTTCACTGTATTTTGGTACACGTGACAATAAATCAATCAAGCATACAATGTCACCATTCCAGGTGCCATCTTAGGTATAAAGATGCCTAGGTATTCAATCTTAGGTACAAAAATGGAAAAATAAAGAAATAGGTTAAAAAGTTCATCACTTCAGTTCTTTTTGGTATAAAGTAGGAAAATAAAGAAATAAAGTGAGAAGTTAAGCATTACTGGCTTTTCTTAAGCGGTGAGCCTGCAGTCGATCCACGCTGGGCTTTCCACAGGAGGGTTCACTGTCCCCTGCACTGGGCACACTTTCACTTGCACTGGGCGAAGTGCTACCCAGGCTTGCCAGCTGCTACACCACTGATTGCTGCTTTGCTCACCAGCTGCTTCGCTGCTGACAACCATTTGGACTCGTGTTGTTCCCCAGCTGCTGCCACACTTTGTCACTGCTGCTGACCAAGCTCTCCCCAGAAGGTAAGTAAAAAAGCACTAAAAAAAACTTTAAAAAGAGGAAAAGGGAAAAAAAGAGAAACGAAACGAGAAAAGAAGATAAAAGAAAAACGGTAGGAATTGATGAGACCGGAAGCTGCTGCCAACCTCTATCTTGGACTTGCTGTCTGGAAAGCACCGAGTGGAGACTTTGTGGGTGGATCTGAGAAACACTAAAGGAACTAAAAACCACAACGGATGTCATATATAGAACACCTGGTCGCAGCTCAGAAGTGCTAGATTGTATAAATGTTGAAATTAGGCAACTATGTAGCAAAGATAGAGTAGTATTAATGAGGGATTTTATTCTTTTTAATGGAGATTTTAATCTTAACATTGACATTGATAACATTGATAACATTGATAGGCAAGCATCTATCAAAAAAGTTGTGAATTTGTAGAGTGCGGCGGCCAGGATAGTTTCCTATGGCAATATGTCTTAACTGCAATGAGGGGACAAGCAATACAGTAATCAGCAATGAGCCCAATTTAACTAGTGACCTAAGCATTTATGAGCATTTGTCAAATAGTTGTCATAACATGTTTGAATTTTGTTTAGTGTTTGTAAGAGATAAGCAAAGATCAGATATTGGCATTTTGGATTTAAGTAAAGTAGAATTTAATGGGGAGAGGCAGAGACTGTCCAGCTCTGCTGGTAGGTAAAACAACTGAGGAACAGTGAAGGGTGTTTAAAGAAACGTTTAATGCTATTCAGAAGCAGCTTGAATCATGAGAAGGGAAAGTTCGACCTCACAAAAAAGTGCCATGGACATCTAAGGAGATAAGAGACAGCATAGAATTTAAAAAAGGCTCATAAAAATGCAAAGAACAGTACAGATTCCACAGAATGCGACAAATAAAAGACCAATAATGGATCACAAAGCAGCTTATAAGAGCAGCTAAAAAAGGATAATGAAAGGAAATCTGTAAGGGACAGAAGACACAATACAACAAGATTTTATAGCTATATAAAGGAAAAATGACTAGTTAATAGCACTATTGGTCCACTGAAGCCTGAGAATGGATATATTATCAGTGACCATGGGGAAATGGCAGACACGCTGAACGATCATTTTGCTTCAGCATCACAACAGAGAAGGAAGATAGCTTGTTGGAAGTCCTAAATAAATTAACAGAGGATCAGGGACAAGGTCTAAATAAAATCATGGGGAATTTATTGGAACTGAGGGGACGGCATGGTGGCACAGTGGTTAGCACTGCTGACTCACAGTGCCAGGGGCCCAGTTTGATTCCAGCCTCAGGCAACTGTCTGTGTGGAGTTTGCACATTCTTCCCAGGTCTGTGCAGATTTCCTCCGGGTGCCTCCCACAGTCCAAAGATGTGCAAGTTAGGCCATGCTAAATTGTCCATAGTGTCCAGGGATGTGCAGGCTAGGTGGATTAGCCATGGCAAATGCAGGGTTACAGGGATAGGATAGGGGAGTGAGTCTGAGTGGGATGTTCCTCTTCGGAGAGTCAGTGTGGACTCGATGGACCAAAAGGCCTGCTTCCACACTGTAGGGATTCTATGATCTATGATCTAAATCCTCAGGCCCTGATGGTTTCCAACTGCAGGTGCTCAAACAGGTGATGGCTTAGTGGCATTATCACTGACCTGTTAATTCAGAGATCAGGTCATTTGGGAACTGGGTTCAAATCCCACCATAGCAGATGGTGGAATTCGAATTCAATAAATATCCAGAATTGAGAGTCTAATGGTCACCATGAATCATTGTCAATTGTCAGGAAAAACCCATCTGGTTTGTTAATGCCCTTTAGGAAAGGAAACTGTCATCCTTACCCAATCTGGCCTACATGTGACTCCAGACCCACAGCAATGTAGCTGACTCTTAATTGTCCTCTGGGCAACTAGGGATGGGCAATAAATACTGGACTAGCTGGCAAAGCTCTTATCTTTGAATGAATTAAAAACAAGGTAGGAGAGCACTTTGTTGATGCCCTAACCATAATCTTCCAGAGTTCCCTGGATTCAGGAGTTGTATCTCTGGATTGAAATATTGCTCTTGTCACTCCATGCCTTAAGAAGGGTGACAGAGGGAAACCAGAAAATTACAGACTAATTAGCCTGGCATCTGTGGTGGGGAAATTGTTGGCGTCAATAATCAAGGATAGGGTAACTGCTTGCCTCGAAAAATTTCAGTTAATCAGGGAGAGTTAGCATGGATTCATGAACAGTAGTTCAGTCTTGACAAATCTCAGAGTTTTTTGAAGGGGTGGCAAAGGTGATGGACACTGGTAGACTAATGGATGTTGTTTTTTCAGACGTCCAGAAGGCTTTTGATAAAGTCCCACACAAGGGACTGTTAGCTACGGTGGAAGCTCACAGAATTGAGGCAAATTACTGACATGGATAGGACATTAGCTGAGTGGCAGGAAACAAAGAGTTGGAATAATGGGTAAGTACTCAAATTGGCATTATGTGATGCAGGGTGTGCTACAGGAATCTATGTTCAGGCCTCATTCATTCACAATATTCATTAACAACTTGGATAACTGCATGAAAAGTCAAATATTCAAATGTGCTGATGATATAAAATTGGATGGTATTGTAGACAGCATAAAATTACAACAAAATATTGATAAATTAGGTGAATAGACAAAGCTGTAGCAGATGGATTTTAATAGAAGCAAGAGTGAGGTTATTTTTAATAAGGTTAAATAAAAGTTAAATGGATATCCGATGAGATTTGAGGGGTCAGGCACATAGCTCTTTAAAATGTCACAGCTAGGTCCAAAAGTTAGTTGAGAAGGCTAATGGAATGCTGGCCTTCATATCTGAAAGGCTGGAGTATAAGGATACAGACATTATGCTGCAGTTATACAAAACCCAAGTTGGACCTCACTTAGAGTACCGTGAGAAGACCTGGGCACGACACCTTAAGAAGCATGTTTTCACCCTGGAAGAAGTTCAATCCAGAACTTCAAGGATGATACCTGGATTTCAAGGGTTATGAGGAGAGATTAAACAAATTAAGTCTTTATTCTGTAGAATTTAGAATGTTAAGGGATAATCTAATTGAGTTTTTCTGCATATTAACAGGGAAAGATTGGGTAGATAAAGACAAATTATTTCCATTGGTTGAAGATTCTAGAACCAAGGGATATAGTTTAAGAATTAAGACCATGCAATTCAGGAGACATGTTAGAAAGTACTTCTACATGCAAAGAGTATTGGGGGTTTGGAACTGTCTTCCTAAAATGGCAGTTGATGCTATTTCAATTGCTAAATTTAAATCTGAGATGGACAAATTTTTATTTAATAATAGTATCAAGGGATATGGGACCAAGGCAGGCATATGGAGTTAGGGCACAGATTAGCCAATGATCTTATTGAATGGCGGAGCAGGCTTGAGCGCCTCAATGGCCTACTTCTGTTCCTATTTGCCTACATACCTGCCTGATGTTGCTGTGTCTGCTTATGCATGCACACCACAGGGTCCTCTCCTGCCTGGAGCTGAGCAGCTCTTTGGTCTCCAGCAGTCCACTGACTACCAGTGATCTGGGGCTGTTCTTCCTTGATCAGCTGCAGAGTAATGCACTCAAAAGTTCACATCTGATCTGCTGGCGATTGGAGGAGACTGGAAATTGGGTCTTCTCTAAAATTAAAATTTTTTCAGTGTTTCTACTTAGTATTTTCTGTCCAGACTGAGTGTTACAGCACTAACTAGACTTCTTAAAATATAAAATGATCTCTAGTATATGAAAACACAGCAAAAGTTATGACATTCACCAAAGTCATGACTTATAGAGTCGAAGATTTATCAAACATCACACTATGCTATTATCAATAAAGTATTTTAAAAAACAAGAAGTTTTTGTTCTTAGAAGAAATGAAAACTAACCTTTAAATGGAGGAGGGAAAGTGAACATTGGTTATGCTAGCATCATGGGTAGCTGCCTATGGTAACTGGTAAAGAAGACTTAGACAGACAACTGACACAGCATTGAGGGCCAGCACCCAAAATAAGGTCTACCAACAGGATAAGTGGGAAGTGACAGCTACAAGTGAGAGGATCCACGGATATCAGTTACCATCTTCTTGGGAGAAGACCAGGATTTCCCATACATCAGCCCAAGGAAGGAACGAAGACAAAAACTCCACTTCAAAAGTACTGCACCACCGCCCCCTTAAACCCCATCTAGAGGACAGGTTTGGAATTGGAATCTTCCACAATCATAAACTTTCTTTGCCTAATTCCCTCCTAGGGGAGGCAATGGCCTAGTGGTATTATTTCTGGACTGTTAAACTTAAAGACCTGGATAACATTCTGGGGACCTGGGTTCAAATCCCGCCAAGGCAGATGGTGGAATTTCAATTCAATAAAATATCTGGAATTACGAATCTAAAGATGGCTATGGATCCATTGTCCATTGTCCATTGTCGATTGTCAGGAAAAACCTATCTGGTTCACTAATGTCCTTTAGGGAAGGAACTGCCATCCTTGCCTGGTCTGGCCTACATGTGACTCCAGACCCACAGCATTGTGGCTGACTCTTAAACTGCCCTCTGGGCAATTAGGGATGGGCAATAAAGGCTGCCTAGCCAGTGACACCCTCATTCTGTTAATGAATAAAAAAAATTAACTGATGTATCAGATCTAAACTGCTGCTCCTTAACAAATTCAATAATAAGAAAATTGCTACAAGTCATTGATTATCAATATTGGATTGGATTTGATTTATCATTCTCATTTGTGCCGAGATACAGCAAAAAGTACTGAACTTCATGCTAACCAGACAAATCATATCTTACATAAGTATATTAGGGTAATGTTACAGATATAGACAAGGTGCAGAGAAAGATCAACTGTAATAGATGAAAGGCCAGTTCATAAGTCTGATAACAGTGAGGAAGAAGCTGTTCTTAAATCTGTTTCAGAGATACCTGAAGAAGGGTCTAGGCCCGAAATGTCAGCCTTCCTGCTCCTCTGATGCTGCTTGGCCTGCTGTGTTCATCCAGCTCTGCACCTTGTTATCTCTGTTCTTAAATCTATTGATTTGTGTTTTCAAACTTTTGTATCTTCTGCCTGATTGAAGAGGGTGGAAGAGAGTATAAGCAGGGTGTGAGGGGTCTTTGATTATTTTGGCTGCTGTGCCGAGGTAGCAGGAAGTGTAGACAGAGTCAATGGAAGGAAGGCTGGTTTTCACGATGGACTGGGCTGCATTTACAACTCTCTGTAATTTCTTGCGGTCTTGGGCATAGCAGTTGTCATACCAAGCTGTGATGCATTCAGATAGGATACTTTTTATTGTGCATCTATAAAAGGTGTTAAGAGTCATTGTGGACGTGCTGAATTTACTTAGTCTCCTGAGGAAGTAGAGGTGTTGGTGCACTTTCTTGACTGTAGCATCGACATGGATTGACTAGGAGAGATTGTTGATGATATTTACTCCTAGGAACTTGAAGCTCTCGACCACCTCCACCACAGTACCATTGATACAGACAAGGGTGTATCCTCCAATCCACTTGCAGAAGTTGATGACCAGATCCTTCATTTTGCTGACATTGAGGAAGAGATTAGATGGCTGTGATCACGAACTGTCAAAATTAATAGCAGCCTTGACAATGCTTCCTCTGAGGCCTCTGACCTCTTCTCAAAGGTGCTAGTGTGCCTTTCTTCACAAAATCTCAGAATAAATATGGTGCAAAAGTAGGCCATTTGGTCCTTATGCCCCCAATGGTTCTATTATCTCGTGCCATTACCCTGCCTTTTCCCCATATCCTTGCACACCATTATCAATGAAAAATTCATCCAATGCCCTCTTCAACACCTCAGTTAAACCTGCCTCCACCACATTTTTGACAGTACCCTGGTAAATTGCACTGTGAAAAAGATTTTCCTCACATCACCCTTGCTTCACTTGGAAATTAAATCTAAGCCCTCTCATTCTTGTTTCTTTCAACAAGTGAAAACAGCTTCATCCTACACTGTCCGGCCTGCTCATGCAGGGCAGCACACTTGACCACTGAGAGAGTTAAACAACCCACTTGAACTTGCAAGACACAAAAGAGAGAAGGCATTAAGTTCAAGGGTTTTAAGTTGTGAGCAAAGAATGACAATGGAAGTAGGGTTAAGATGAGAATTGCAGTGAAATGAAGAACAGCATGGTTAATGGAATATGGATGTCTCAAAATACCTGTAGATGCAGTTCCAATTTGTCTTTGTGAGGGCCAGGACTCACTCCTTGTCAGGAATGAGAAGCCTAATGTTGGACACCCTACCAACCATCCAAGCATTTTCTGCCATATTGTCACTATCTTCTCCTGGAAAGAGAGGAAGGGAGGGATTGAATGATATGAAAGCAAGTACCACGGCTATTAGTGCTGATACAAGTGGAAGAAAGGTGGTGAGGCATACCAAGTGAATGAGAAAGCAGGTTTGAGGGCATTCAAGTAGTGTGGAAGATTGGCGAGGGGAGTAGTGAATGCAAGTGAGGAAACATGCTGCATGCAACAGTGATGGTGGTAGAAAAATAGCCTTAGTGGGGGAGTGGGGCAGTAGCAGGGACAGAGTAGGTGCGAGGTAGTAGACAGAACATGGTGACATGTATCGTGGCGGAGCAGAGAAGATCATTGATCTTCTTACAGCATGTTGTGTGTTCCTCCACATCGTGAAATCTGCACTGTGTATAGTGGCAAACTTGACCTAGGCTAACAGATCTAATGGCCTCCACTGCCAGTCCTGGGGGAAGAGAACTGTGCCATCAACCAGGACATCCAGTTCCCTGTCCACTAGCAGGATGCCAATATTCCCTTGTCTGGGATATCCAGGGAAAGGGTGACAAACCATGCAGACAGCTTTAGATTGCCAGTACTTGTCCAGTTCATTACAGCATTTTAAAGATCGCGTTTAAGGCTGCGATAGATAGTTTATTGATAAGGATGAAAAATTATTGTCATAAGTGGGAATATTGAGCAATCAATATTGTTAATTGATGAAGCAAGCTACAACACTGGTATCTACCTGACAATGTGGAAATTGCCCAGGTATGTCCTATACACAAAAGGCAGGACAAATATAATCTTACTAATTACTGCCCCATCAGTTTGTCAGTCGTCAGTAAAGTGAAGGAAGGGGTTATCAATGGTACTATCAAACAGCACTTAATCCATTTTATATCTGACTGGTTAACTTAGATGTATACAGCACAGAAACAGGCTCTTTGGCCCACCACATCCATGCCGGCCAACTAACACCAAACTATACTAATGCTTAGCGATGACCAGCTCACTGACATCCAGTTTGTGTTCTGCCAGGGCCACTCAGCTCCTGAGCTCATTACAGCCTTGATTCAAACAGGACAAAAATGCTAAATAATCAAGGGAACATCTTACTGCTGGTTGGAGACATAATTGGCATAAATGAAAATTGTTATGGTTGCTCGAGGTCAGCCATTTCAACTCCAGGGCATCTGCGCAGGAGTTGCTCAGGGATTTATCTTAGGCTTAACCATCTTCATTTTCCCACTTAGCTGGATGAGTGCAGCTCCAACAATACTAAAGAAGCTCAACACCTTACAGGACAATGCAGGTCGCTGATAGGCACTACATCCAGTGTGTATCATCTATAAGACACACTGCAGAAATTCATCAAAGATCATGAGGCAGCACCTTCCAAATCCATGACCGCTTCCATTTAGAAGGACAAGGGCAGCAGATACGTGGGAACACCACCAATTGCGAATTCGCCTCCAAGCCACTCACCATCCTGACTAAGAAATATGTCGCTGTTCCTTCACTGTCACTAGGTCAAAGTCCTGGTCACCCCTCCCTAAAGGCATTGAGGGTATAACTACATGGACAGCAGTGGTTCAAAAAAGCAGTTCACCAGCACATTTTCAAGGGCAACATTACATCCCATGAATGAATGAAAAAATTTAAAACCCTCCCCCTAAACTAAGTTAACAAGAGTGGCATCATCCGGGACAATCTGGTCTAATTCCTAGCTCTGATTCTACAAATGAACAAGATTTGTTGTATAATCCTGAATGTAGCGGGAATTATTTTGATAACCAATTTAAGATTGACATTCTGACTTGTAATGTGGCTGATTTACATGTATTTGAAGATACACATATCAATATACCAGGCCCTCCTCTTTACTGACAGAAAGAAAATGTACATGCACTGTGTCTATGTCAACTCAGCAAAATACGTGACAGCTATTTGCTGGTTCACTTCTCAGGGCAATGTCCGGATCAATCAGGGACAGCCTGCCAGGTTTAAAATTAACAAATCTTGACTCTTAACTCCCAATCAACATTAATGGGTGCTTTCACCATGGCAAAGTCATCCACTTGTCAATCAATCAGCACTTTCCTCTCACGGAGTGCAAATTTTACCCCTTAAATTTAACACCCCGATGATTGCAAGATGAGACACTTTAAGAAGATGTAAACCAAAATAACTACAGATGCTGTAAACAAGAAACAAAAACAGAGATTGCTGGAAAAGCTCAGCAGGCCTTGCAGCATCTGTGAAGAGAAATCAGAGTTAATGTATTGGGTCCGGTGATCCTTGGTCCTGAGGAAGGGTCACCCGTCCCAAATAGTAAACTCTGATTTCTCTTCACAGATGCTGCCAGACCATGCTGAACTTTTCCAGCAATTTCTGTTTTTGTTTTTAATAAAATGTATCCTTTTTCGGCAACACTGATGTTCTGTGCTAGCAATTAAATATTTGTAACTTCAATGAAATACTGGGTATCACCCCATTACCAGTTCTGATTCAAAGCCTTTGGAGAGGAAAACTGAGGAAAGTTAGGATGGAGCTGATTTTGGCACTGCATCCCTGTACTGTATAGATCAAAAAAAGTCTCATATATTCCATTTAACAATATTTCACAGTAAACCAGATGAAATCAGTCCAACTCACTTTAAAAGTGAAAATGACCAGCTACAGCTTGGCAAACAATGGTTTCAGTTTCAACTTTTTTTAGCCTGGATACATCAGTCCTTCAAAATGTGCAATATTAATTCACATACATATCAAATCAAAAGAGAAAAAACATCAAGAAGAATTCTTATCTTGCATTGTGAAGATATCCAAAATCATGATAATCAAAGCACAATAAGAAATTGATTTAACAAAATCAGATGTCAAGAGTTCAAATGCTCTGTTATAATTCAGCAAGCTCAGAACAATTTAACTGTTTTGATTTTTCTTTGATTTCCCCTGGAGGACTATCCAGCAGGAAACCAAAAAACATAAAGTGTGCATAAAAAAGATACTTTTGTTTTCTAAGGTCAATGACATAAATGTTCTATGTGGTGATTACTCATCTATATTAAATTATTGCATTATATTATGACATTACAAAGATGGGAAAAAGGAAAAATAAAAAAAAAATGGGAACAGTCCCCTTGCCAGGAAGTGGTAGGAGTAGACATGTTAGTAAAGTTTAAGAGGTATTTAGATAGATACAAGAACAGGCAGGAAATAGAGGGATACAAACACTGTTAATGGTTAACTTTAAATTGTGAGACTTTGATCTGAGCTGCAGTAAAAAAAAACGATTGTACTCACCTGATTAAAATATTCTAGCTATGTGAACAAGTGATGGAAACACATTAGCTGCGATCACACCAATTTGAAAGATGTGTTTAAAACAAAGAACAAATGAATAAAGAACAATACAGTCGAGGAACAGGCCTTTCAGTCTACCAAGACTACACTGACACTTGATGCCTTTCTAACCTAAAAAAAGTTGCCTCTACATGGTCTGGATCCCTCTATTCCCTGCCAATTCACTTATATGTCAAGATGCCTCTCAAACATTACTATGGACCACTTCGCATTCCAGGTGCTCACCACTCTCTGTGTAAAAACCTTGCCTGTCACATCTCCTTTAAATTTACACACTTTTACCTTAAACCTGTGTCCCCTAGTTAGAAGTCACACAACACCAGGTTTAGTCCAGAGATAGTAGGGTCTAGACCCAAAACGTCAGCTTTCCTACTTCTTTGATGCTGCTTGGCCTGCTGTGTTCATCCAGCTCTACACCTTGTTATCTCAGGTTTAGTCCAACAGGTTTATTTGAAATCACAAGCTTTCGGACTGCTGTCCCTTCGTTAGGTGAAGTGAGAGGACACACACAGAATTTATAATCAGAGAAATTAAAAGATCATACAAATGGCACGGGTGGAGTGTTGACAGGTTGAACAACAAGTCTGTGCAGGTGATCAAGAGTGTCAGACAGTGTGAGTAAAGTGTTAACAGCTGAAAAACAAGTGAAGGGATGACTTATAATCCGATTAATTAAGAGAGATAATTACAAAAAATTATAAATAAGGTGGTATTAGAGACAAATCAAATAACATGATAGGTGTAAGAGTCACATGCCAAGGGTCTAGCCAAAGTAACAAGTAATCTAAAACTGTATGAACTAATTAAGGTAGAAACATCATAACAAGTTATCAAGTTGTTGATGTCAAAACAGGACAGCAAGGAAGATTTTACAAATACAAAACAGTATGGTGGGGTTACATGCAGCATGACATGAACCCAAGATCACGATTAAGGCCATCTTCATGGGTATGGAACTTGGCTATCTGTTTCTGTTCAGTGATTCTGTGTTGTTGTATATTTTGAAGGCTTCCTTGGAGGACACTTGCCCAAAGTTTGGAGGCTGAATGTCCTCGTCCG
>NW_025966192.1:0-2090 GCF_021869965.1 Rhincodon typus
TGAATTTCCCACTGTTCCAATCATTGGATTGGAATATGTAAATTCAGATGTATACACGTTTGGAGCAGGGCTGATGGGCTGAATGGTCTACTCCTCCTATTTCTTATTCTGGAACCAGTGAGGCTTTGAGGAACTTCAGCCCCTACAACCACAGCTGCATTTCGACAGAAAGCTCAGGCTAATGATTGTCTCCCAATGGGATTCTGGCACATTCACACTGGTGTCTGACCCAGCAAGACAAAGACAGTTCTAAATCAACTAAAGGAACAATGGACCACTCAAGGTTTAAAACTAATTCGTATCTGGTTTCACTGATGAATTTACCATAGATGGTATTTGACAGGAGTGGATGCTGATGGGATATCAGCTGCGAGAATATTTGTTAAAACATCAGCAAAATGTCTGAAACACTGCCCTTTTAAACATCATTGGTTTGACTGTTCAAGCTGAAGGTATCTGAGTACCCAGCTGCTTGGTGCACGCTACACCCTTGAGCAAGAGTCTCAGGCAGGGAAAAGACTCGACAGTTAGCTCAGACCCAGGGCCTGTGTCAGTGCCATGTTGGTACCAGGACAGTAGGTAGCACACTCCTAGCGTGGATGGAATTGCCCACTGCCTGTAATATGGGAGATGGGCATGAAACAGTCACTGCTGCGTAAACCCGTTGTCTTTAAAGTGGAACCACTCTTTAGTTTTTAATCTTCAAATCTGAACCTTTTCTTAAAAAGTGCCCTTTCGGGATGGTTGTGAGTATTTCTATGGAGCTGGACCAACATTCTTTCACCCAACCCCGCCCTCCCTCCCTCTCGCCCTCCCTCTCTCCCTCCCTCCCTCCCCCTCTCTCCCTCCCTCACCTGGTGGTGTAGGCAGAGGGGGTCCCTTGTACCGTTACTAGCTCCATCTTTCTCCCCCTCTCTTTCACTATGTCCTTGACATTTCTTTGTGGAATCTTCCTAGCTCCTACTTTCTCCGTTTCCTTCATTGTCACTCAGTCCAGGAGGGATCAAAGCAACTGGTGACAAGGAACCAGAGCTTTTCCAGTGGAACAGGATCAGCATTCAGCTCCTTCAGGGTGAAATAACAAAAACAAAACATTTCCTGCACATCGCATGGGTCCTGGTCCCCAGCCCAAACCCATCTCGATTCCCAACTGCTCTCTGCCTGATCTTCAGGCTCAAAGCCAGAGGCTGTGTGCAGTCTGTACCTGTCTCAGTTTCAGTTGCTGGGAAGGGCAAGGAATACAGTAAGGACAATCGTCAGCCCATAACTAGTTGGAAGTGCAGTAAGGTTTGGGATAAAATATTAGAATGTTTCCAATCCACACTGTCCACGTATCACTTTTTACTTTATGATTCTCATTTTTCAAGAAGCTATAGACATTCAGGAAATTGCATAAATGCTTAAAGCTAACACATCAGAGAGAGAGAGAGAGTATTCCGTTGCATCCAGAATAATATTCACCTCTCCTCCCATCTCCTGAACGTTTAGAGGCTTTAGAAAGATAATGAGTATATTTGTTATTTCTTACTTTACCTGAGTCCCTTTTTAATGACGTAGTTTGGACTATAGCTGGTTACACCTGAGCATTCAGTCTGTCGCTGTTGTTTATTGTCCAGGAACCAACCAGAATTGACCAAGCCCCGGACCTGAACATCAGCCCCCCAATTGCTGTAGGAGATTGGCCATTCGCTCAATGTTCAGCAACACTCCAGTTCCACCAGCACTGCAAACAGATAAAACACCTCATGGAGATATAGTACTTGTAGATTATATACTGCACAAAACTATATCACATATAGGTTATATACCTCAGGTAGATATGTGACATATGGACTATAATTCACATGTAGACGTATGAGATGTAGATTATATACCTGACATAGATATGTTATACATAGATTATATACCTTGTATACATATGCTACATGCAGATTATATACTTTATGTAGATATACTGTATTTAGATTATATTCTTGAAAGCTCCAAAATCGTGAAGAACATCCACAGACGTTTCTTACAAATTTCATTTGTCAGCTCAGGAACTTTTTAAGAGATAGTAGGAACTGCAGATGCTGGAGAATCTGAGATGA
>NW_025966192.1:17090-33657 GCF_021869965.1 Rhincodon typus
TTCCTCTCCACCTATCCTCTCCTCTATCCCTCTTCTATCCGCCTCCCACTCTCTCCCTATTTATTTCAAAACCCCCTTCCCCTCCCCCTTTTCTGATGAAGGGTCTAGGCCCGAAACGTCAGCCTCTCTGCTCCTATGATGCTGCTTGGCCTGCTGTGTTCATCCAGCCCTGCACCTTGTTGTCTCGGATTCTCCAGCATCTGCAGTTCCTACTATCTCAGCACAAATTGTATTTCGCTTCATTCTTTGATCAAATTATTTCAGCTCCTTATCGGAAAGGGGAATATCAATTGACTTTATCTTCACTTTTCTATTTCAGTTGAGGATTTTCAGTTCAATAACCAAGAGATGCTCTCCACATAATTTCGCTGACTTTTTTCAGTACTGTACCTTTTATAGAGGAAGGAAATACTGCCAGGATTTCTGTCTGACTGAGATCTACCCCTGAGTTTACTCAGTGTAAAAACAAAGGGATTGCAGTCTCATTCAAACCTACAGCTGATTGCTGCTCATCACAATGCAGAGTTTTCACAAAGATGTCAAATTCAATGGATGCCTGTTATTTCAAAATTTGGATGTCAATTATTTTAAACTTTCAAAGTCATGTTGAATAATGTCAATTCACAGTGGAACTTAGAGCAGCCGAGGGAATAAAAAGGGGGTTCGCTTGAAAAATAAATAAGACTGTCCAACATAGTTCACATGATAAGTGGGCGATTATTTTAAACTGCTGTATCTGACCCAGTAATTCACCTGAAATTCAAAAGAAAATGATATGGTATGAAAAGCAACTAACTGACAATTTCAGTCATTCTGAACTCAATGGCCCAATCCTCGAGTAATATTTTTATTCAGATATGTAATTACTTCCATGTGTTCTCAGTTGCTCAGCATTGAAATGACTATTTCATTGATGTAAAATGTCCGTTTGAAGTTCAAAGTTTAATTTAGAAAAGTCAGTTCACTATCATCATGAAGATAAGTAGTACGCTACTCAATTTAAGAACAAAATCTATTAATTTTACTCAGAAATATGAGAATATATTCACTGTTGGACTGTTACATTCACCGTGGGATGTATTAAGTTTATTAAGTTTATCAAGAGTCATAGAGCTGTCCAGCACAGAAACAAACCCTTTTGCCCAACTCGTCCATGCTGAGCAGATATCCTAAATAAATCTAATCCCATTTGCCAGCATTTGGCCCATATCCCTCTAACCCCTTCCTATTCATATACCCATCCAGATGACTTTTAAATGTTGTAATTGTACCAGCCTTCACCACTTCCTCTGGTAACTCATTCCATACACGCACCACCCACTGTGTGAAAACATTGCCCCCTAGGTCCCTTTTAAATCTTTCCCCCCTCACCTTAAACCTATGCCCTTCTAGTTTCGGACTCCCCTACCGCAGGGAAAAGACCTTGGCTATTTACCCTATTCATGCCCCTCATGATTTTATAAGCCTCTATAAGATCACTCCTCTGCCTCTAATGCTCCAGGGAAAATAGCTCCAGCCTATTCATCCTCTCCCTATAGCTCAAACCCTCCAAACCCGGCAACATCCTTGTAAATCTTTTCTGAATCCTTTCAACTTTCACAACATCCTTCCTATAGCAGGGAGACCAGAACAGCATGCAGTATTCCAATAGTGGCCTAACCAACGTCCTGCACAGCCGCAACATGATCTCCCAACTCCTATACTTAATGCAGTGACCAATAAAGGCAAGCGTTCCAAATGCCTTCTTCACTGCTGTCTACCTGCAATTCCACTTGCAAGGAACTATGAACCTGCACTCCAAGGTCTCTGTTCAGCAACACTCCCCTGGACTTTGCCATTAAGTGTGTAAGTCCTCTTAATAAGTTATTTGCTTTTCCTTTCACTCTATTTATGATGCATCCTTTGAAATATCTCCACAGAGGCCAGTATCCAGTCATGAAGTCACCCCTTATTTACACATGAGCAGCCCTTGACTTTAGTACTGCCTCATTCAGAGCCAGCTATCAGAGTGACCAGAATCTCTGACACTCTTGTTTGTATCTGTCAGCCAGGGCTCCCTGATTGGACCAGGTTAACGGCCCCAATCAGGGAATTCATATTCTATGAGGTCCACCTGGCTGAACCTGTTCCAATCCTTACATCCTGTACCATGTATCCCTCCTGCTAAAGTGTGTTGCAATCCTTTGCTAGGACTTGTGACTGGGAGTATGTGAGACCAATCCAGGAAAACCTGTGCTCTTATTCTGCCTTTACCCCCAGAGGGAATTCCCTCGATGCGGCGGTTACCTGCTGTTTTCAGTTAAATTGAGCCAGCATCGGGTTGCTGCATGCTTTTCCAGTGTTAGATGATGAGTGCAGGGAGAATGGGTCAGAATGGGTCTTTCGAAACAGTTGGTTCAAGTGACGCTGGTTCGAATAAGGTGTAGGTTCTTGGTTCACTGTCTGACTGGGAGTTCCCCCAGCTGTAGGGGAAACTGAAATGACTCAATTCAGGAAGGACAGGGAATGTTTTCTCTCAAATGTTTGCCTTAAACACTAAACGATTTTAGCAATAGTCACATTTCAAACAATTTAGCAGAAATGCTAGTTCACTCGTTCCATTTGAATTTCTGCCCTGTGTTATCTCTCCTAATGCAAAACGCATTCTCGCGTTGAGAAATTGAAAGAGAAACTTACACTGTGTTAGCATTCCACCAGTGTGGGTTCTCCTCAGGCTCAGCTGACAAAATCCCAGAACCTGCCAATCAACAGCATTGACAAGGTCATTCCTCACAGTCATCAGAATTAATATTTCCCTAATAATTATAACAACTCTTTGTTAACTGCAAAAACAAACTATATATAAAGGCTTCCCTTGTCTTAGAAGGACACAATATCTAAGGAAATAATGGACCAGAATTTATTGTTGGTGTAACAATGATGCTGCTGGAGCTGAACATAATTTATGTGCAAATTTCACAGTAAATTAGACAGGCGTTCACAGTCAAACATAAAAATCCAGGAGCTGCTTTCTGAATTGCCAATAGCTTCCCAGAAATGCTATCTCCTTGTCAAACCTACCTTTCAAATGCAGGGAATGATATGGGGTTACTGCCTGTGTGTGGTAGATAGGAACTAAACTCACAATCAAATGGTTGGGCTTCTGTATTTCAGTTTAAATATCCTTTTAAATGAATTATGTATTTCAACTGCTGACCAAGAAAACAAACTTTGAAAAGTATGGAGTCTTACTGTTCCAAAATATTTTTTATTCATTTGTAGGATGTGGGCCAATATTTCTTGCCCATCCCTGGTTACTCATTGAGAAGGTGGGGGTGAGCTGCCTTCTTGAGCCATTGCAGTCCATGTGCTGTAGATAGACCCACAATGCCCTTAGGGAGGGAATTCCAGGATTTTGATCCAACTGGTCATGGGTTTGGAAGGTGCTGCCTAAGGATCTTTGGTGAATTTCTGCAGTGCATCTTGTAGATAGTACCCACTGCTGCTACTGAGCGTCAGTGGTGGAGGGAGTGGATGCTTTATGGATGTAGTGCCAATCAAGCAGGATACTTTGTCCTGGATGGGGTCAAGTTTCTTTAGTGTTGTTGGGGCTGCACCCATCCAGGCAAGTGGGGAGTATTCCATCACACTCCTTACTTGTGCCTTGTAGATGGTGGACAGGCTTTGAGGAGTCAGGAGATGAGTTACTCGCTGCAGTATTCCCAGCCTCTGACCTGCTGTTGTAGCCACTGTGTTAATGTGGTGAGTCCAGTTGGGCTTCTGGTTAATGATAACTCCCAGGATGTTGATAGTGGGGGATTCAGTGATGGTAACACCATTAAATGTCCAGGGGCATTGGTGTTGGTCATTGCCTGGCATTTGTGTGGCGTGAATGTTACTTGCCACTTGTCAGCCCAAGCCTGGATATTGTCCAGATCTTGTTGCATTTGAACACGGACTGCTTCAGCATCTGAGGAGTGGCAAATATTGCTGAACCTTGTGCGATCATTGGCGAACATCCCCACTTCTGACCTTATGATGGAGGGAAAGTTATTGATGAAGCAGCTGAAGATGGTTGGGCCTAGGACACTACCCTGAGGAATTCCTGCAGAGATGTTCTGGAGCTGAGATGATTGACCTCCAACAACTACGACCATCTTCCTATGAGTCAGGTATGACTCCAACCACCGGAGCATTTGCCCCCTGATACCCATTGATTCCAGTTTTGCCAGGGCTCCCTGATGCCGCGTTTGGTTGAATGCAGCCTGAATGTCAAGGACTGTCACTCTCACCTCACCCTCTGGAATTCAGCTCTTTTGTCCGTGTTTGAGCCAAGGCTGTAATGAGGTCAGGAGCTGAGTGACCCTGGTGGAACCCAAACTGGGCGTCACTGAGCAGGTTATTGCTGAGCAGGTGCTGCTCGATAGCACTGTTACTGACACGTTCCATCACTTTACTGATGGTCGAGAGGAGACTGATGGGGTGGTAATTGGCCGGGTTGGATTTGTCCTGCTTTTGATGTACAGTACACACCTGGGCAATTTTTCACATTGTCGGGTAGATGCCAGTGTTGTAACTGTACAGGAACAGCTTGGCTTGAGGAGCAGTAAGTTCTGGAGCACAAGTCTTCAGTACTATTACTGGGATGTTGTCAGGGCCTGTAGCCTTTGCAGTATCCAGCGTCTCCAACTGTTTCTTGCTATCATGTGGAATGAATTGAATTGGCTGAAGACTGGTATCTGTGATGCTGGGGACCACTGGAGGAGGTTGAGATGGATCATCCACTCAACACTTTTGGCTGAAGATTGCTGCGAAAGCTTCAGCCTTATCTTTTGCACTGATGTGCTGGGCTCTTCCATCATTGAGGATGGGGATATTTGTGGAGCCTCCTCCTCCAGTGAGTTGTTTAATTGTTCACCACCATTCACAACTGGCTGTGGCAGGACTGCAGAGCTTAGATCTGATCCATTTGTTGTAGGATCACTTAGCTCTGTCTATCACTTGTTGCTTTCGCTGTTTGGTGTGCAAGTAGTCCTGTTCGGTAGCTTCACCAGGTTGGCACTAATTTTTGGGTGTGCCTGGTGCTGCTCCTGGCATGCCCTCCTGCACTCTCCATTGAACCAGGGTTGATCCCCTGGCTTGATGGTAATGGTTGAGTGGGGGATATGCTGGGCCATGAGGTTACAGATTGTGCTGGAGTACAATTCTGCTGCTGTTAATGGCCCACAGCGCCTCATGGATGCCCAGTCTTGAGTTGCTAGATCTGTGCGAAGTCTGTCCCATTTAGCACAGTGATAGTGCCACACGACACGATGGAGGGTGTTCTCAATGTGAAGGTGGGACTTTGTCTCCACAAGGACCGTGTGATGGTCACCCTTAACGATACTGTCATGGACAGATATAAATGCAGCTGGCAGATTAGTAAGGATGAGGCCAAGTATGTTTTTTGCTGTTGCTGGTTCCCTCACCACCTGCCGCAGACCCAGTCTAGCAGCTATGTCCTTTAGGACCCAACCACCTCGATCAGTAATATTGCTGCCGAGCCACTCTTGGTGGTGGACATTGAAATCCCCTACCCAGAGTACATTTTGTGCCCTTGCAATCCTCAGTGCTTCTTCTAAGTGTTGTTCAACACGGAGGAGAACTGATTCATCAGCTGAGGGAGGATGGTATGTGGTAACAAGCAGGCAGTTTCCTTGCCCATGTTTAACCTGAAGCCATGAGACTTCATGGGGTCCGGAGTCAATGTTGAAGACTCCCAGAGCAACACTCTCCTGACTGTATCCCACTGTGCCGCCCCCTCTGCTGGGTCTGTCCTGCCGGTGGTACAGGACACACCCAGGGATGGTGATGATGGTGTCTGGGACATTGTCTGTAAGGTATGATTCTGTGAGTATGACTATGTCAGGCTGTTGCTTGACTAATCTGTGAGACAGCTCTCCCAGTTTTGGCACTAAACCCCAGAGGTTAGTGAGGAGGACTTTGCACAGTCGACAGGGCTGTTTCTGGCGTTGTCTTTTCCGGTGCCTAGGTCGATGCCAGCTGATCCGTCCAGTTTCATTTCTTTGAGACTTTGTAGCAATTGGTACAACTGAGTGGCTTGCTGGGTCATTTCAGAGGGCAATTGAGAGTCAACCACATTGCTGTGGGTTTGGAGTCACATGTAGGTCAGACCGGGCGAGGGTGGCAGATTTTCCTCCCTGAAGCATTAGTGAACCAGATGGTTTTTCTGACAATCAGCAAGGGTTTCATGGTCACCATTAGATACTTAATTCCAGATTTTCTTTTAATTGAATTGAGATTCCGCCATCTACCATGGCAAGATTCGACCTGGGTCCCCACACATTAGCTGAGTTTCTGGATTAATAGTCTAATGATAATATCACTGGGCCATCACTTCCCCGGGCTTCTCCAAAGTTACATTGTTGGAGATTGTTTTGAAAAGGACGAACATTTTAAAAACAGTTTCTTTCTGTATATTTTTGTTTCTCTTCCTTCATCTCTGTGATTTGACTGACTTTATGATCTAACTGCACATACACTGCTTTATCCATCAATAGCAGCTCCTCAATCTGAGTGAGCTGTTCGATATTGTCATTACACAGATCCTAGTGACTGTAACTTGCTGTGCCAAAGCTCTCGTGTATTTACCAGGCTGCTGTGAACCGAGCGGAAGCCAGGAAATGTTGACTCATCAGCTGCTGTAAATTCAGAAACTGGATAATGTTGTTACCTTTCTGGGTTAGTGGCCACTCAGCTGAGCTCATTAGCCGAGGTGAGGTCCTGTATCTTGCATCACAGCTTTCTTTATTATAACAATACCAGTCACCTACATTCATTCACAAAAGGAAATGAATTTAATTAATGATGCTACACTCCTCCCTCATGCCAAATTAACCAAAGTTTTAGTTGATAAAAATATGATTTTAAAAAATATTTTAACATGTTTTCCAATACTCAAATTCAGTCCTGCCAGATAACTCTTTATATAATATTCTTATTTTGTTGAAATGGAAAAGTTTTACTTAAAATTTAATTTAAAAATGAGCCCTAGTTTTTTACCACTTGTTTTGCTACAACCTTACATAATTCAGCATACCAACTTAAAGTACAGACAAATCTCGTTTTAACTAAAAAAAAATTTTCTTTCCACCAATGACTTCTCTTAATGAAATATTATATTCTCAACTTACAATGACATATCTGGCTGTGAAACTGATGCAAACAGTTTTGACAACTTTTGATCACAGTCATGAGAAATGAGAATAGCCATGGGAAATGCAGGGTTTCAGGGGTATGATGTGGGGTTGGAACTGGGTGGAATGCTCTTTGGAGAGTCAGTGTGGACTTGTTGGGCCAAATGGCCTGTTTCCACACTGTAGGGATTCTATGAGTAATGTCCTATCTTGACCATGTTGACTTTTTCAAATGTTCTTTTATATTGGTTTCATCTGGTTGCACGTGAATTCAAGACCAACTTTCAACACTAAGTTTAGAAATGTTGTTGTTATTTTAATGTAAAAAATGCAGCAACCAAGGAGTAACAAGAGAATGGCCAGGTAATCTGTTTTTGGTGGAATTGGTTGTGAGATAAAATGTTGGTCAAAACACTGGGAGAACCTTTTCAAATACCATGCTGGGATTTCATTTTGCTTTAACCTCAGGGAGTAGTTTAACATCTCACGCAATGTACCAGAGTATTTAGAATTGTTTGTTCAGGTCAAAATTGCTGGAACACCCCCCTTGCCAACAGCACTATAGATGTCCCTTCGCCACATGAACAGCAGCTGTTCAGGAACAAATCTCACCACCACCAGGGCAGTTAGGAATGGGCAACAAATACTGATCCAGCCAGCGACACCCACATTCTCTGAAAAATGTTTAAAAGTCTGATCCTGTAACAGTGGAGCTCTGAGGGTTCACTGAAACGTCAGCATGAATGACCTGCTCAAGCCTCAAGAGCAGAACATGAAGACACAGCCCTCTGTCTCTGACACAGAGATCAAGCAGCTAGCCACGTGCTGACAGTCAGATATCATCCACGGAATTCTCCCCAGAACTTGCAATTCCACTGTACGTGAAATTACTGCAGGCAGGAAACAAATCTTTTCTATGTTTCAAAATCACTGCTGACAAATACTGGAGCAGTGCAAGTCTGTCATAGAATCCCTACAGTGTGGAAGCAGGCCTTTCGGCCCATCGAGTCTGCACCAACCTTCCACAGACACGGGGAGAACGTGCAAACTCCACACAGTCAGTCACCCGAGGCTGGGATCGAACCCAGCTCCCTGGAACAGTGAGGCTGCAGCGCTAACCACTGAGACACTGTGCTGCCCTAACCTGGTAACAAGCAGATTAAAATTGTAATCAACACTGAATCAGAGCTCCACTCCACTGATTCTCCCACTGACTCATCTATGCCAGTCACACAGAAGGCAGTATCCAGCTTTAAGAAATGCTGAGTTCGCAAACTCATAACCTTGAGGTAGCTGTCCAGGTGGAAATCCCATGGGATCAGGTGAGATTTACAACAATATTATTAATCGGCTTCAATGTACAATGGAATCAGGCAGGAAGCAAAACCAACATTTCACCTGTTTCCCAACTGGCCAGGGGGATTAAAATTGCCTCCTTTCAGTGCACTATATTCTCATGGGCAGGATTACAACTGATGTTAAGTGGGTTAATGCTGCATTAAAAGGAGTGGGCATAGGAATAGTGGTAATGCATAAAGACCTTTTTTCATGCATTTCATGGATTGGAATTTCCAATGTGTTCAACTATTTACAACAAAATAATTGCATAATAATAAACTGTCTAATAATCTCATCACTTCACATTTGATTCTCCTTGCATCATCTGTGGACACAGATCGACAAGCTTATTTTCTAGTTAATGAGCCATTTTTAAATAATTCCATCAATACTTTACATAATCCATGATGGTCTATGTTGATAGAATAGCTTTCATATGAAGGGTCTACATCTATTAATTTACCACATTTCACATACCTTCTAAAAAATATTAACCATTGCTTGCTCCCCCTGGACACCCGTATGTAAAATCTGTGAATTAACAAGTCAATAAAATCATTGTAAAATCCATAATGAACAACTGATACAACCATATGTTGTGTTAATTTGCTTCCATTTATGAATGTCAGGGTGAATGTTTTAATCTTTAAGTAGACACAATCAAACTTTAGCTATGTGAATTTTTCTGCATTTTGTATATTGAAAATGAATTTTATACCCAGCTGGAGTTCCATCATTGCATGTCACTGCTGTGTTCCTCAGGAAAGTGAGTTTCATCTCATCAGGAGAAGCTGATTTTGAGCACTGGTAGAGGCTCTGAGCTGGAATCCTGGCATGAGACACTAAATTATTACTGCCGTGTTCTGAAGCAGTAAGGTTAACATGCCGTGGGTCTTCATTAATGACAGGTTGTGCTGATGTTCTATTCAGATTTGGAGTCCTTCTATTTGGGTTGGAATTCCGAGATATTGCTTTTGAGTTGGACCTGCTCTGAGCCACCACAGCTCCCAGCAAAGTAATGAAAAAGTCTGTGCCGAAGGGACGCATGGCAATCTGCACAAAAACACAGACACTTGTTAAACAATGAACTTTGTTAATTTGACAAGGAAGGTTTCAAATAATGCATACCTTTGTAGATGTGCTGAATGAATTTGTTGCAGTGGCGATGTTTGTTTAGATTCAGATGCTGTTTAAGTCTCAACACTATCCACACTCTCAGGAAGACGGTGAGTAGATAAGGACTGGACCTGAAGCCAACCTACTGCAAGGAAAAAAATATTGGATCTACTCAGATACCAAGTTGATTTTATATTGTTGCCATATGGATCAAATTTCTCTTTTGTAAATTCTGCTTTGAGCTTGGTGCCAAAAAGGTGTAGTTGACATGGATTGGACGAGAAGCTGCTTCATAGATGCACCACTGTGAAAAATGTAAATTGTGCCTTTGTACCAACAACTCCAGAACGAACAGCTGTAACCTTTTTTTTAAACTTTTCTAGATGTTTAATGAGGAAACTGTTTTGATCAAGGTACATTCTTATGTAGAATTCACTGAGTAGAATTCTCAAAAATAAATAGCAAATGGGAAGACTGCAGCAAACTTTTTTTTCTGGATTAATATGTTTACATTCTGCTCGACGGATCTGTTTTGTCCATTTCTTTAGCTAACTGGATATCTGCTTGTATTCAAACTCATTTAATGTTTAATGTTTAGAGTGGACAGCACAATTAAAGTTAGGAAAGTGAAAAGATACAAGCTTCCTGTCATGTTGCATAAATGGCATAAATTAAAAGCAATGTACTCCACAATTTTACACAGCTCCTCTGAAAGGAAAGCAATTCATTTACTAACTATAGTCAGCAGGAAAAGTTCACAAAACCAATCTCTATTTCTGCTCAGTGACGCAGTTTGAATATTCAAAAGTTTTTAGAAGTAATTGCAACATTCTCACAAGATAAATGAAATTATTAACCCAACACATTAAGCAAATTGCTGCAAAAAATTAACTGGGCATTCTATTAAAATGGAAGTTATTCATATAATCAACATTTTCACGAGCATGTTATCATTTGGCGTAGCTAAGCTTTACACAACGCAGAACAGCAGACTTCACAGCTTTACCTTTGGATTTAGTTGCAGGGTCACCTCTCCAGGGAGTCTGAAGTAAATGGTCATCATCAAAGTTTCAGTTGAACACTTTGAAGGAGAATCCTGGCTATTTGAACCTGCCCTGCATATTGCTCAGATAGCAGGAGGGTGACGTATTGATCATTAAAGCCGATCACGAGTGCAGTGCTCTAACCAAACACTCATCAATGAAATGCTGGACATTCACATTTATCAACCATACCTAGCTGAGTGCTAAGATCCATCATTGGAACCAGTCTCCCTATCACATCAAAGTTTGACAGGGTCTGTCAATGCAGGAAAGCTGAGTTTTTTAGGTGTTTATAGGGAGCGACGACATACCAAACTCTCCAATCTGTCAAACAATCATTCAATGTTGACAGATTGCTTTCGAAAATGCAGCACAATTTCTCATTGAGTGCTAACCGGGCACTAATGATCTTGAAATTTGCATTCCTTTAAAGTGAGTGAGATCTTCTATCAATCAGGATGTATTTCAGGTATTTATCTGAATGTCAGAATTGAACACTGGAAAATTAGTGAGTAACTTTGTTGAAAATTGTCCCTTTGTACTTTTTGTTCCCTGAAACTGTTTATTTCTGATTAAGAAGAGCAGCTGGGATTAAGATGTTTCACAGGTTCCTGGGAAGGCCAAGAATAGTTCATTCTGAAAATTCAGCAGAAATTTGAAATTCCATTTAGCAGGGGTAGACATTCCCTGGAGCAGATGTTATTTCGCCTCCTTCACCAATGTTTGCAGTTGGGTTATTTTGCACGATGCCATCAGAAGAGGCCAGACATTTTTCATTAAAGTTCAGTAATGTTTTGAAGTTGATGTAATTACTGATTGGATTATGTAACCACATTACCAATCATATCACCTCACACATTTTGTCATTGTAGCCAATTAACATTCCTCCCAATGAGAATACACCTTTTAATGCAGGGTATTGTTTATCAATAAACTAAATCCGAATATGGAAAGTTGTTAATAACCATTATCGCGCTGTAATTAGTTCACAGTGTAACAACTTGATCTGTTCTTATGTACAGTGAATAAGAGCTTCTGAGAGCTGGGCTTGTGAAACAGAGGGCTTTGCAGATACCATTTGATCTTTTATTTGTGTTCAGGAGTTAAACCCTGGACAATTTGAAGTGTCACTGGAAAATGTTCCCAACAGCTTTAATACATCAAATGGAGTTAATTTTAATTAACATTTTGTAAAAATTGAATTATCTGTGCTGGTCGAATACCTCCCAGGAGATGACGGGACATTGAGTTTATCTCACTTAACATAATACTGCGTTTAAGGACCAAAAGATTTGCACCTACTTTCCTAATCTCTTGTCACCTCAACTCACTTCCTTTACAACCTGAAACTAGATTTATGTGTCTCTGAAGGAACTGCTCAAGTGCTACTTTATAGCTGCGATAGTTGTTCCAAGGAATTAATATTGACTTTTGCTATATCTATATTTAAGAGATTTTGATTTTATAACACAGATGGTTAGCTCTCCAAATTCCTGCCCGGACAACACACCAGACATTATAGATATAACATTATAGGTCCAACAATATAGATCCAACGTTATAGATCAGGCATTATCGATCAGACTTGATTGGATCAGACATCATAGATCATTATAAATCAGACACCCATTACACAAACCACCAAATTCTTTTTCCATTGAAGGGAATGGAGATGTAAAAGGTGAATTTTTAAAAACAAGCTGAAATTTTATACTGAGCAGCAATTGGAAATTAATCTTATACAACAGTCTACAAAAAAACCGCAAAGTTGCTGGAAAAGCTCAGCAGGTCTGGCAGCGTCTGTGAGGGAAAAAACAGAGTTAACGTTTCGGGTCCAGTGACCCTTCCTCGGAACTGAGGTCAGGTGGCAAAACTCTTTGCCAAAACCTTGATCCCTACTTTGGCATCGAGTGCTGTAGGTGCCATCAGCCTGCAGGAGGTTGCATAAGGAAACTTTCCTGGAAGATCAGGGAGAGTGGGAATAGAAGGGTGCCAGCGGACAGCAAAGGAGAGGATGGTATCAGGGTGAAGGGAAGGGTAGAGTGCTAGTCTGCCTGTGCGCCAGGCAGAACCTGGTCAAAATATACCAGAGGACTGGGTACCAGGGAAGGAATACCATGTGGAATTCTACAGAATCCCATGGGTGGTGGCCTGATATGGGACAATTTTATCAAAGGTGTATGTCTACACCTGTCGTAATGTGGGAAAGGCCAATTGACCAATCAGCTGAGACTAGAGAATCTTTGGGAGAACCTACAGATCGACTGAGCAGCAAAGGGAGATCCCATTGCTACAAGACATTGCACCATGTGACAAGATGGATAAAGGTGTTCCCATGGGGAGATTACACAGCTCCAGCTTCAGCAAGAACATGAACAGAGGAAGCAATACAACCTGGGGAATTCTGATCCAGGAACCCACTTTACAGGGAATGTCATAGAGAGAATATCTCAATTACTCAGAATAATGCAGAGCTTTCAAATTTTTTTTTCTTCATCCATGGGATGAGGGTATCACTGGCTAGGCAGCAGTTATTGTCCATCCCTAATTGCTCAGAGGGCAGTTAAGAGCCAACCACATTGCTGTGGGTCTGGAGTCACATGTAGGCCAAAGGATGGCAGTTTCCTTCTCTAAAGGACATTAGTGAACCAGATGGGTTTTTCTGACTATTGACAATAGATTCATGATCATCATTAGACTCTTAATTTCAGATGTTTATTGAACTCAAATTCCACCATCTGCTGTGGTGGGATTTGAACCTGGGTCTCCAGAACATTATCTGGGTTTCTGGATTGATTAACAGTCCAGCGATGATACCATTAGGCCATCACCTACCCCCTCCTCCCTCATATCCTGCACCATCCACAGAGTTCAGCTGGCATGCAGCAACAAAATAAAGATTAAAACCTGCTGTGGTCCAGGGTCAGGGCCAAGACTGGGAGAGGATGGGTCTGTGTTATGTTGATAATATTAATGTGGTTTAGAGCAACTGCAAACCTGAAGACTGGACAAACACTGTTTGAACAAATGATTAGATGTTTCTAAAGAAGTCTCCTGGCCCGAAACGTCAACTTTCCTGCTCCTCTGATGTTGCCTAGCCTGCTGTGTTCCTCCAGCTCTACACCTTTTTACCTCAGACTCCAGCATCGGCAGGCCTTACTATCTTTGAACAAATGATTAGATGTCTATGCGGCTCTAGCTCAGACCTGCAGCAGGAAGTGAAGGCTTGAGACAACTGAGAGAGATGGTGTCATGGAAGTCCACAGCACGGAAAAAGGTCTTTTAACCCATCGAGTCTGTGCCAGTTAAAAGCAACCACCTTACTATTCAAAACCCATTTTCTAGCACTTGGCCTGTAGGCTAGTGTACCTTGACATTGCAAGTGTACCTCTAAATATTTCCAGAATTGCACAATATTCCGGCTGTGACCTAACCAATATTTTATACAGTTCCAGCATCACCTCCCTGCTCTTGGCTCTGTGCATTGGCTAGGAGAGATACAGTTAAATAGACATGATAGCATTGTCTGAATAATTAAATCAGTTGAGGTCAGATGTCAGGGACCAACAGGGCAAAGTGGACATAGAAAGAAGTGAAGAAAGTAAAGAAGTCACTGGTTGTGCTGAAGATAGATGAGAGTTGATGGGCTGAAAGGTCTCTTCTGTACTGCATGAATCTCTGAAGATGTTCACCTGACAGGCCCAGCTCACCTGAGATGGTAGAGGCAGATTGAGGTGACAATGACCAGGGAGCTCTGTGTGTGTCTATTTACAGCAGTGCAAGGAAGCTGAAACATCAGGCACAGGCACTACCTTAAAACTCAAAGTCTGCTTCTGACAACAGATTAGCAATCAGCAAGCTCACGGAATTATTTAGTTTCAAAGAAATCCTCAGAACAATAGCAGCCTGAAGTGGTGAGAAATGGTGGGGGACCAGAGGGTTGGGATTTGTTTAAGAACCAGCACCAGATGATTAAAACGCTAACAAGCAGAGAGAAAACTGATTGTGAAAATAAATTGGCAAGAAACATAAAAATAAACAAACAAACAAACAAGCAAGAGCTCCTGTAGGTATTCAACAGAAAAAGAGCAGTTAAAGTGTGGGTCTGGGGATTTGATAACGGGGAACAGGGAAATGACAGATAATTTAAACCAATATTTTGCATTGGTCTTCAAGATGGAGAACACTATAAACTTCCTGAAGATATCAGATAAAGATGGTGCTAATGGGAGGAAAGTTTTTGTAACAGCCCCTATCATGAGAGATAAAGTATTTGACAAACTTTCCACTAAATGCAGACAAGTCACCAAGACCTGACAACCTGTATTCAAAAGGTTTAAAGGATGTAGCTACAGAGATAATGGAAGCATGGGTCAAAATATTCCTGAAATCACTGGGTTCCAGTTAGGCCTTTATTCATGAGAGTTTAGAAGAATGAGGGGTGAGCTTATTAAAATGGACAAGATTTTGAGGGGGTCTGACTGGGTAGATGTGGAGAAGATGTTTCTAATATTGAGGAATCTTGAACTGGAGGACATAGTTAATAGAGAATACAAGGAATTCTCTATCCCAGAGAATTGTGGAGGTTAGATGACTAGAAGTATTTGAAGAGGTGGTAAATAGAATTTGGAAATATAAAAAGTTCAGAGCTATGAGGGGCTGGTATAAAAGGGGAGTTGAAGTCTGGGGTAAGCCATGATATTATAGAATGTTGGAGTAGGTTTGAGAGGCTGAATGGCCTACTCCTGCTCCTATCTCTTTTGCTTTTATATTCTTATAGAGGGCAGCAGTGGTCAGGGATCACTCTCCTGACTTTACCAGTACCACAGGAAGCCCCTACTGTCATCATTGATAAAAGCAAATGTCTGCACCCCACTCAGTCCTTGTATATACCCAAAGGTGGGAGTGGAGAATGAGGAAGGGATCTGAGCTCCAATAGGACCACCATCAATGGACGTTACATTATTCAGGTGATCCTAATCAAGAAAGAGCAATGGAGACAACCTAATGCAGGTGGCACTGCCCTAACCTGGTGTCATGCCCCCTTTCTCTAACCCTGGTAGAACCATACCAGCACCTGGGTACCATCTCCAGCTCAATGATGGCACCCTTTATAACTCAGGCTCCTCTGGACACAACTGCAAACATGGGCTGAAGGAAATGTAGGAAAGCAGCTTAAACAGGAGACATCCATTAACAAGAACAAAAAGTGCTGGAGAAACTCAGCAGGTCTGCCAGCATTTATGGAGAGAGAAAGCAAAGTTGATGTTTCCAATCCTGTGACTTTTCATCAGCTCTGATGAAGGATCACTGGACTCGAAACGATAACTTTGTTTCTGTCTCCACAGATGTTGCCAGACCTGCTGAGTTTCTCCAGCACTTTCTGTTTTGTTTCAGATTCCCAGCATCCTGCAGTTCTTTGTTTTATTTTATATTATATTTGTGTTTGGTCAGTCTTCGTGGAAGGAGTGTTTGGGGGACCGCGTGGTGGGGCTCAATCACAGGAACACAGGTCATGGCAGAGAGACCAATCTGCTCCAGTTTGTCTGGGAACCAGGATTAGAGGGGCAACATTGTGAAGGAGAGTTGCATAAATGTTGTCAATTATTTATCTTTAGCAATACATAATGTTTTAAATACTACCTTGGGGGTATTAGAAACCCAACAATTTCCTGTCACTGTGTCATTCCCTGAGGATGGGGCCATTGGAATTTGGAAATCAGTGATATCACACAATGGCCTGATGGTCACCTTTAAACTGATCTCCAATTGACCAACCTCGCCAGCAGGAAGACCATGTGATGTAACAAGGTATAGAGCTGGATGAACACAGCAGGCCAAGCAGCATCAGAGGAGCAGGAAGGCTGACATTGCGGGCCTAGACCCTTCTTCAGA
>NW_025966192.1:53657-57000 GCF_021869965.1 Rhincodon typus
TGCTCCTGGTGTTAATGCTCCTGGTGTTACTGTTCCTGTTGATGCTTGACTGATCTGAAGAGCCAGTGTTACTGCTCATGATGGTCTGTGCTATCATATCGACAGTGGGACGTTGAGATGATTGTGAGTGAACTTCAGGCCAGTTTAATATCACGTGCCAGGCACTGTGGTGAATTTAGGATATTAGAACTGATCCTGCAAATACAAATCTCTCACTAGCTGGCCACCGGCTTTATGATTCTGTCATCGAATGGATTCACATTGGTTTGTCTTCTCACCTCCTCGAACCTGGTAAGTTGCAGACAGTTCAGGACACCATGCAGTGATTGTTAAAGAGTGATTGCTGGGTTAATTTTGCAGTTCATTGTCAAACGTATTGTAAGGACTTTCTGTGTGTAAAGACCACTACATTTCATTTCTTTTATTTTTGGACTGTGGATTAAAAAATGGAAGATGCTACTTTAAATCAAGGAGACTACACAAAAAGCTGACAGCAACTTTGACAATGAAGTTTCCTGGAGCACATTGTGATTTGTCTACAATGTTGTTTTTTTCTTGTGAAGACCAACACCATCCAGGACACTGAGCCTGGTTTCATTGTGTCTCCATCAACTAGCAACACTCAGTAGCAATGTATGCACCGTCAATGTGATGCACTGCAGAAACTCACCAAGAATCCTCCAACAGCACCTTCCCAAATCTCCAAACTCTCTCATCATAGATGGACAAGGGCAGTAGATACACAAACAAAGTCGCTGGAAAAGCTCAGCAGGTCTGGCAGCATCTGTGAAAGAAAAAACAGAGTTAATGTTTTGGGTCTGGTGACCCTTCCTCTTCTCTCCCTTTGGGCTCTATCCCCATCTATCGTTTACTCCTTACACCCTCCCCTGACCCTACCTTCTGCACACCATCAGTTATGAGGCAGGGTCACCGGACCCGAAACATTAACTCTGATTTTCTCCTTCACAGATGCTGCCAGACCTGCTGGGCTTTTCCAGCAACTTGGTTTTTGTTCCTGATTTACAGCATCTGCAGTTCTTTCGGTTTTTAAGGGCAGCAGATACATGGGAACACCACCCCCTGCAAATTCCCCTCCAAGCCACTTATCATCCTGACTTGGAAATATATCCCCGTTCCTTCAGTGTCGCTGGGTCAAAATCCTGGAAACCCTCCCTAAGGGCATTGTGGGTATCTAGACATCCCATGACCTGCAATGGTGAAAGAAGGCAGCTCCACGCTTTTCGAGAGCAATTTTGCTTTAGGCACTGATAGCCACATGAATAGATTTAAAACATACAATCCACTCTATTTCCTGTTTATGTTCTGATGTTAAACTTCTCAAATAAACATTCAAATTATGAACAGGAGTAGGCCATTCAGCCTCTTGTGCCTGTCCCACCGTTTGATAAGAAAATGGCTGACCTAAGCCTGGCCATAGCACTACATTCCCGCTCACACCATTGACCCCCTTGTTTGTTATGATTGTATCTCTGTCTAACAAAGGTTCACTGCTCTCCACAATACCAGTCCCCTCAGAGAGACAAAAAAAATCCTCATTTCCATCTTAAATGGGAGACCGTTTATTCCTGAACTAGGCCCCTAAATTTAGTCTCTCCTGCAATAATTAGAACAAAACACCAGCACCGATAAAAGCAAAAAAAAATTAATGTTCAATAGCGACCAAAGATGCTCTGATAATATTCACTTCCCCTTAAACAGTATCTTAAACATGAAAACCAGCTTTCCAATGGATTTTATAGATTAAGTTTATGGGAGAAAGAAGATTGACTCTGAGCCAGGAAAAGAGATTTCTGTGAGATTCTGAGGGTCCAGCTGAAGGCTGAGGCTTTGAGGGAGTTCTCTGAGAGAGACAGAAACAGAGATGGAGGGGCATTTTAAATGATACTGAGAAAGTACATCACAGGAAAGTGGAATCACAAAGATATAGAGTTGGAAAGATTGTGCGGATTTCATGCAATGATAAAACAAAGGAATTTAAAGTTGAAGGATATATATCTTCAAACGCAACTATTGAGTGAGTGGGATTTAGTGTAAAATTGGATGTAAACAGCAGGTTTTTGAAAGGCAGAAATGGGGAGTCTGGAGTAAGAAACGCTTTGGAATTATCGGGTGAATCTTATCAGGAAATGAATAACATGGAGTATACAGGAAATGTTGGAGAATCATGGTAAACTCCTGATGTCGGGCGCATTTTCCAACACCGTTCCTGGTGCTGAATCGAAATTCTCACAAGTTACAAGTAATTTCTTATTAATGAACTCTGCTACTCATCAACAGCATCATTAATATGCAGCTTCCTATTCTACTACCTGCTGTGAGGAAACTGGATCCAAAAACAAAACCTGGACAATATCTAGGCCTGGGCTGACAAGTCTTTACGACTGAAATGCCAGAAAATGAACATCTTGAATAAGAGACAATCTAACCACCACCCTTTGACATTTAATGGTGTTACCATTGCCAAATCCTCCACTATCCTATACAAAGGAGTCTACAATAGGATGAGGGAGGAGTTGGCTAAAGTAAACTGGAAGCAAAGACTTTAGGGTGGGACAGTTGAGGAACAGTGGGCAACTTTCAAAGCAATTTTTCAAAGTGCCCAGCAAAAGTATATACCAGTGAAAAGGAAGGGCTGTAGGAAAAGGGGTGATCAGCCATGGATGTCTAAGGGATTAAGGGAGGCTACCAAATTGAAAGATAAGGCATACAAAGTGGCAAAGACCAGTGGGAAACTAGAAGATTGGGAAAACTTTAAACACCAACAGAAAGCCACAAAAAAGCTATAAAGTAAGATAGATTATGAGAGTAAACAAGCTCAGAATATAAAGACGGATAGCAAATGTTTCTACAAATATATGAAATGATAAAGAATGGCTAGGGTAAATATTGGTCCTTTAGAGGATGAGATGGGGATTAAAAATGGAAAATGAGAAAATAGCCGAGCCATTAAACAGATATTTTGTGTTGGTCTTCACAGTGGAGGACATGAATAACATGCCAGTAATTGATGACAAGGAAACTAAGGTAGGTGAAGACCTATAAGCGATCATTATCACGAAAGAGGTCGTGTTGGGCAAGCTAATGGATCTAAAGGTAGAAAAGTCTCCTGGCCCCGATGGAATACATCCCAGAGTACTAAAGGAGATGGTGGGAGAAATAGAAAATGCGCTTGTGGTAATTTTCCAAAATTCTCTGGAGTTTGGGGCAGTTCGAGCAGATTGGAAAACTGCAAATGTGATGCCACTGTTTAAAAAAGGAGGTAGACATAAGATGGGGAATTATAGGTCAGTTAGCTTAACTTCTGTAGTGGGGAAAATGCTTG
>NW_025966193.1:0-6262 GCF_021869965.1 Rhincodon typus
GCAGATGCACAAATTCACACATTACAGTGAGCCAAGTTAGTGGTGTCACTGGACACTTTTTAGGTTGTATAGTGATTGGAATGAGGGCCAGGTGGATCTCATCAAGTATGAGATCCTTGGTTGAGGTTGTTAACCTGGGCCAATCAGGGAGCCCTGGCTGACAGATATAAACAGGAGTGTCAGAGAGTCTCCCCATTCTAGGAACTAGCTCTGAGCTGTCTGGTCAGAGTCCAAGCACTGTGCACATGTAAATAAAAGTGACTTAGTGACAGGAAACCTGCCTCCTTGGAGTTATTTCAGGTTGGTACCACATACCGAACATATAGTGTTCATATGTAATATTCTTTTGGGGCTGAAAATGTGTCTTCAAGGTTTTTACAAATTCTATGTATTCTTTTTGAAAGCTTTAGGGTGGAGTATATTTTGGAACAAAAGTAGAAATTGCTGGAAAATCTCAGCAGGTCTGGCGACATCTGTGAAGAAAAATAAGAGTTAACATTTTGGGTCCAGTGACCCTTCTTTAGAACTGCTGGTAGCTAGGAAAGGTATGGTCCAGACCTTCTGATATTTTCCAGCAATTTCTGTTTTTGTTTCAGATTCCCAGCATCTGCAGTTCTTTCAGTTTTTTTTTTATATTTTGGAGCAGTCTGTTTCAAACTGACTAAAGTGTAGAGACTTTTACTTGTTCTGATTTGCTCAAAAGGTCCATAGCTTTTATGTAATTCTGCCAATAAGATTGGAAGAATTCCCAATTCTGCTCCATGTGCTCAGTAATTTGAACAGGAGCTGGAATGGGAAAACACACAATCGTTTTCTATAAAACAGTGTCCAACTGTAGCCTAAATAAAAACCAAAAGAGCTGTGGAAGGGTCACCAGACCCAAAATGTTAACTCTGAATTTTTCTTCACAGATGCTGCCAGACCTGCTGAGCTTTTCCAGCAACTTCTGTTTTTGTTTCTCATTGTAGCCTGCTTTGTTGATCTTTGTTTTTGCTATTGGCAGCCCCCAGCTCTGCATATACCTACGCCTTCCTATCAATCACTGTGCCTTCTTATAGCTCTGCAACCCTTATCTCAGTGTCTCTTCTCAGTATCTCATCGTCTTA
The DNA here is from genome assembly GCF_021869965.1 of Rhincodon typus. Lineage (NCBI taxonomy): Eukaryota > Metazoa > Chordata > Chondrichthyes > Orectolobiformes > Rhincodontidae > Rhincodon > Rhincodon typus. Next base: position 1,107 of record NW_025966193.1, read on the forward strand.
CCTGCACTTAGTCGAAGTGAACTCAAGGTGTGTGCGTGTGTGTGTGTGATGGTTGAGGTTGCATGACTACAAAAGACTAGGACAGATACTTATACCTAATTAACTTTCATCTAAACATGTGGCACCCTCCTTAGCTCCTTCCAGGAACAGTCCTTTATATAGATATAGCTTATCTTGTGATGTAGTTCATCTTTTCCATTACTAACTGCCCTATACAACAGAGTTGTATGGTAGTAGGAACAGTCCCTTAGGCAATATTTGTACTGTTATGAAGATGTGGTATATCAAACGTAGATTTTAACTAAATTCACATATTGGACATTTTAAAAGAGGCAGATTAAACTGTAAAAGGACACTATACTGAAGTAAACTGAAACTGATACACATTAGAATTACAGCCTATTCGGATCAAAATGAATTTCCATTTCATGGAGATGTAAGGGCTGTGAAGACCTCAATACAGACAATAAAAACTTGATAAATCTGATTCTGTTTCCTGCGCCATGGTCAACACATTGAGACAAACATCTGAAATTGCACAGCTGAAAAAAGGCAACAAATCAATTAATTATCTTTGCAATGAAACCCAAAATGAGATGCAGACATGAACTATCTGAATATACAACTGAAATGGAGGGAAGACATGTGATATGTTATTTGTGTGGATAATGAATTTAGGATTTGGGTGTAGATCACGCTGGCTGTCTCACCTGGAGCTGCTCTCTCCCTCTCTCCAACTCTCTTAGCTATAAATCCTCTTTTCTGAGTTTTGGAATTGTGGAATCCTTGCAAGCAGACAGATATTTACTTAAGCAATCACTTGAATTTCTGCAATAAAGTTTGCAGAAGAGCAAGGGAATATACCAGCCACGTGAGAAGCAAATATTTCATTCTGTAGAGATAGTAGGAACTGCAGATGAGATAACAAGGTGTAGAACTGGATGAACACAGCAAGCCAAGCAGCATCAGAGGAGCAGGAAAGCTGACGTTTCGGGTCCAGACCCTTCTTCAGAAACGTCAGCTTTCCTGCTTCTCTGATGCTGCTTGGCCTGCTGTGTTCATCCAGCTCTACACCTTGTTATCTCTATTTCATTCTGTAGATCTTTATTGACTTTACCATCTTATGCACATCATAGTTAGTAAAGTTTAAAATCTGAAACTTTGTAAAGATGTATTTCTTTTTTACATGCTTGAGGAATGTGTATGCTTGCATTCATTATTGAAAAGCAGGTTATATCTATACATTTTTTGGAATTTTTGCCTAGATAGGTTTTAGCAGTAACACTAATCTCTTATATAGTTAACACAAGAATATCTTCCTGGCCTAATACCTACAAATTTCATACCATCAAGTACATACCGAATTGCCATTCTAGCATCCTTTTAAAAATCAAAACATTTGCTAGAATAAAATGGAAAATGGGAATAAAGGCAAGCCATTCCATCCCTCCACACTTGACAGTAACAGTACTTAGATAATTGGTAGATAAAAGAGACATCCATCGTATCAATCACATTTCATATTGTTACCCAGTCTTATTTGGCCTAATGCAAATTTTTGCATTTGAAGCTCAATATTTTCTTATATTTCTTTTCAAATTGCAACCATGTTTTTGTACTCTTGAGCACTAAGTTCCATTTACTGACTGTAAAAGACTTTTAAATATCCTGAGGATGTGAAAGGTACTATTTAACTTCTAGTTATTTCTTTATGAGTTGTACAATTTCAGTATTGTAAATGTTTACTATTGCATATTATTGCTACATTTGCAATGCAGACTCAGGCCCTTTATCCCAACAACGCCTTGCTGATGATCATGCTCCACATTACCCTGCATCTATCTTTCTTCACCTTACTCCATGCACTGTACCTCTCCACTCCTTTTTTCCTCATGTATTTATCTATTTCTACTTGAATGCATTCATTCTATTTGTCTCAACTTTCCATTGTGGAGGTGAGCCTCATATTCCAAGCACTCTTGGAATAAACAAATTTCTTGATTCATTATTGAATACCTTATTTCTGACTACTATTTTGGACTGGAGGTAGTTTATTAGCATGGATAGAGAATTGGCTAATTATTAGAAGTCAGAGCTGGGGTAAGTGGGCATAATGGTAGGCTGCACGATCAGTGCCCAGGCCACAATTATTTACAACATATATTCATAACTTGAATGAGGAAAGTGAATGTATGATGGCCAAATTTGTAAATAACACAAAAACGGGTAAGAAGGCAAGTGGTCAGGATGACAGAGTCTGCAAAAGAATATAGACAGGTTAAGTGACTGGGGAGAAAGATTTGGCAGATGGAATATAATATGGAGAAAATGTGAGGTTATATGCACTTTGTCAGGGAGAACATAACTAACCAGAGACTGCAAAGAGCTACAGCACAGAGGGATTTGGGACTCCTTTTGCATGAATCACTAAAAAAACCTAGCATTCGAGTAGGGACAGGTAAAGGGGAAGGCAACTGGAATGTTGGCCTATATTTCAAAGGGAAAATAGGGAATTCTTGCTAAAACTCTGCAAAGGCTCTAGGCTCCGTTCGCAATAAACAACTGCACCTCCCAGTCGCGAACCATTTCAACTCCCCCTCCCATTCCTCAGACGACATGTCCATCCTGGGCCTCCTGCAGTGCCACAACGATGCCACCCGAAGGTTGCAGGAACAGCAACTCATATTCCGCTTGGGAACACTGCAGCCCAATGGTATCAATGTGGATTTCACAAGTTTCAAAATCTCCCTTCCCCCTACCGCATCCCAAAACCAGTCCAGCTCGTCCCTGCCTCCCTAACCTGTTCTTCCTCCCACCTATCCCCTCCTCCCACCTCAAGCCGCACTTCCATCTCCTACCGACCAACCTCATCCCGCCCCCTTCACTTGTCCGTCCTCCCTGGACTGACCTATCCCCTTCCTAACTCCCTACCTACACTCACCTTTACTGGCTCCATCCCCGCCTCTTCGACCTGTTTGTTTCCTCTCCACCTATCCTCTCCTCTATCCCTCTTCTATTCGCCTCCCACTCTCTCCCTATTTATTTCAGAACCCCCTTCCCCTCCCCCTTTTCTGATGAAGGGTCGAGGCCCGATACGTCAACCTCTCTGCTCCTATGATGCTGCTTGGCCTGCTGTGTTCATCCAGCCCTGCACCTTGTTGTCTCAGATTCTCCAGCATCTGCAGTTCCTACTATCTCAGGCTCTATGCCATGCCTGGAATTCTGTGAACAGCTTTAGTCCTCTTACCTGAGGAAAGATATCTTTGCATTGAAGCCAGTTCAGAGAAGGTTCATTAGGCTGATCCCATGTATGGAGGGATTTCCTTCTGAGCAGAGCTTGAGTAGGTTGGATTTCTTTTCAGTTGGAGTTTAGGAGAGTGAGAAGTGGCCTTACTGAAACATGCAAGATCCTTGGGGCACTTGACAGATTAGATATCAAAGATTGTTTCATCTTGTGGTAGAGTCTAGGACCAGAAGGCATAATCCCAGAATACTACATCGGAGAAACAGGAAGGAAACTAACAACAAGAGTACAAAAAGACACGACCAATACTCGCTCATCTCTATCCACATGGACAAGGAGAACCACGACTTCGACTGGGACAACACCAAGATCCTGGGACAGGCAAGGCAGAGACAAGCACAAGAATTCCTGGAAGCATGGCACTCCACGAAGCATGCTATTAATAAACACATTGAACTCGACCCCATATACATTCCACTATGAAGGAAAACCGGAAGTGAGGCAATCCATCTCAATGGACCCCAGAGTTTTAAAAACCAGGCAGGAAAACACACTGACGCTTCATCAGAGGCTGCACTGAGGATGTTACCAGGCATGGTAAGAAAACGTCTGCAAAACAACAAACCAGCTTGGCGAGCCAACCAACCTCAACACCCACAACCCGAGCTGCAAATCTACTCCAAAACCTTAGTATAATTATGTGTTTTACAGCACCAAAAATATCCATTCAGTCAGCATTTATGCTCCACATGATTTTCCTACCAACTACTGCATCTAATCATATCAGTGTGTCCTTCTATTTCTTTTTCTTTTCCTCTCATGTACTTATGGTAACATTCTAGATACTGTTGGATGCTTGTGTGGTTACAGACCCCAATGAAGACCTTTAAAAAGGGAGCCCATGTTACCATCTCAATGACCTCTGCTGGGCTGCCTTTCAGTCTTCTCTTTTTCCTCCAACCTGATTAACCTTCCAGATGGATCTAACCTCTCAATTGCAATGTAATCTTTATAAACCATTGTTGCATTTACATTATATTTATCCTTTATCATGCTAAGTGTGGGGGTAGACATGTTAGGTATCAACTAACCCACTGCCCCCACAGCCAAGAATGGTTAGGAGCTTTCTGGTAAAATCTGGTGTATGGCAGGTCTCCACAGGCTTACCAATCAGTTTGTAGGAACGAAAGGCTGTTGGTTGAGTTACACAGGGAATCCAATAGCAAGAAATTAGATCTTTCTTTACTTCTCCTGAGTGGGGAGAGGGAATTCAGCATCTTGTAAGCAAGGGCAGAGGGTTGGCTTTCAGAAGCCATGCCCTTGTCTGCTTGATGATGGCAATTGGTGACATGCAATCTGGAACAAATATAGACCCTGCCCAGCTTGGCATGCACATTTTCCTGGTTAAAGTAAAACAAAGACTTTGGGAGCAGGAGATCTGAAACAAAAACGGAAATTGCTCGAGAAACTCAGTCTGTCTACCAGGATCGGTGGGGAGAAAGCAGTGTTAATGTCTTAACTATGGTGACTCACTTTTGAAGAGTCATTGGACTGAAAATGTTAACTCTGCTTTCTCTCCATGGATGCTGCCGGGCCTGATGAGTTTCTCTAGGAATTTCAATCTATTTTTCTGTTCTTCCTGGTTACCCAGTTAGAAAATCAACCACTTGTTAGCTAGAAGGTAACTGGGGAGATAGCAAGTTGAGGTCCTTGAAGTGGCTATTCATTGACCATTTAAAGGACTTCATTGCCAGTGAGTTAACAATATCTGCAAAGAGGACATTCTTGTCCAATGCTTAATTAGTGAGGTGGTGTGAAGGAGGAGAACCCATCTCCAGGCAACCCACCTAATTATTTCCCCTAAGATAACAAGGTGTAGAGCTGGATGAACACAGCAGGCCAAGCAGCATCA
>NW_025966193.1:51262-57000 GCF_021869965.1 Rhincodon typus
GGCCTGCTGTGTTCATCCAGCTCTGCACCTTGTTGTCTCGGATTCTCCAGCATCTGCAGTTCCTGCTATCTCTGTACCAACTGAAATATGCTTATTATAAAACTAGCCACCACCTCCAACTTCCTAACTGAACTCATTTGGAGATCCAATTTCCCAAGGATCTGATTCCCCCACCCACCCCATAACCTAACTTCCAATTCCCACTAACCCCTTGTGATGCCCATGGACACCCATTCCCCCAGACTCAGCAGGGTGAGTTATAAAGTTTCCCAGGAGTTAAATAAGACTTTGTGTGTAATATTTCCTGTGTAACCATCCAGGTTACTCTCTGAAGTCTCCCATTAACACCCATTGAAAGTCCAAATTTTCCAGGCAATTCCAATAGAGTCAGTGCATTAGGATGTGGGAGGGAATCCTGCCATGTATCTTTGGCTGTACGCCCACTCAACGATTATTTTGGAGACTGGAAGGCTTGGGCTGTCATTATTTGTTGTTGTACCGCATTGAAAATAAAACATTGCTTGATTCAGCAAACAGGAAAATATAACTATTGAGAGAATGAAATGTGATTGGCGATAAAACTCATAAATATTTCCCTTTCTAATCTATCCAGCATATCTTTTGGAAAAACTTTATTAACTCTTTTATTAACCCTCACAGTCTTAACTTTCCTAAACTCCTCATATCTGAAGGGTTAACTCCTGATAAATCTCCTTTGTACTCTTCCTGTCGCAAAGTGCACAAAGTTCTAGCAGATGTGTAAGAAGTAATTTCTGAAGTTTTAGCATGACTGAGACAGTTTTGTATTGTTCCATTATTTGTAAATCCAGTTTGCAAATATAGGTGCTTTTAAAACATGTAAAAGGCATCTGGGTGGGTGTATGAATAGGGAGTGTTTACAGGGACGTAGGCCAAATACTGGCAAATGGGACTAGACTAATGTGGAACTTTGGTCAGCATGGACGGGTTGGATCGAAGGGTGAGTTTCCGTGCTGTATATCTCTATGACTCTATGACTAGGTGCCGGGATCTAAACATTTCACAAGTTTTATTAATAATTTGGATGAAAGGTGGAATAACTGCACAGAAGCCAGTGTCCCGTCACCAAGTCACCTTTCATTTGCACGTGTATCATATACTGGCTGTGGCCAGCTAGCTTGGAGCCCATCCCTGAAGTGAAGACATTCTGAATCCCCTGTTTAAATTGCTCATCCACAGCTCCCTGATTGGCGCAGGTTAACAATCCCACCCAAGGATCTCATAGTCGATAACATCTGTTTGGTCCCAATCACTACAAAGGGTCTAAAGGTATGATAGCTTACTTTACTGATGACACAAAGATGGATAAAAAACTGAGTTGGGAAGAGGATATAAGGAACCTACAAAGTTGCATTAAATGAGTAGATATAGATCTAGTGAATGAAGTACAATGTGGAAAGATATGAAATTCTCCATTTTGGTAGAAAGAATAAAAAATTATTATTGAAATCATGAGATATTGCAAACTATGAGATGTAGAGAGATCTCAGTGTACCAGTTCATGAATCACAGAAGGTTAGCATGCAGGTTTGTCAAGTAATCAGGAAATCTAATAGAATACAGGTCAGGAATCTATTGTCCAAAAACCTTAGGCCCAACTGGAATTGAAATAAAGGATATTTCGGTTTTGGGGCCCACTGTTGTCCATTTACTTCCTTTGGAAAAGTCTTGGTTTAAGTAAGCCAAATAGATTTAAAGGGAAAGTTTGTTTTCACAAAAAACCCAAACAGACCCAAATGGACCTGGAGACCTTCTGAATTCAGCCCTTTTGGGAAAAAAAAACTTTGCTTTTAGTTCTATTCACTCAACAAAGTGTTTTTCTAAAGAGTCTGAACTCAGAAAGTCTACAGGTCCATTTGGGCTCACTTTTGAGAAGACCTTCATCTTTTAGGTATTTTTGACTGTACGAATCGAACTGCATTCTGTTTTATAGTGAGGCAAATTGAATACAAGAGATATGCTGCTTCAGTCATACAGGACATTGGTGAGGTCACATCTGGAGTACTATGTACAGTACTGGTCCCTGTACTTATTGGAAGCAGTTCAAAAAATGTTTACTAGTCTAAAACTTGGAATAAGCAGATTGCCTTAAGGCAAAGGGCTAGACAGGCTTGGCCTGTATCCTCTGGAGCTGAGAAAAGTCAGAAGTGCCTTAATTGATACACAAGATCCTGAGGGGACTTGACCAGATGGATGTTGAAAGGATGTTTCCTCTTGTGGGAGAATCTAAAACTTGAGGCCATAGTTTAATAATAAGAGGACACCCAATTAAAACAGAGTTGAGGGAATATATTTTCTCTAAGTATTATGAGTCTTCGGAATTTCCTTTCTCAAAGGACAGTGGATGGAGAATCTTTAAATGTTTTTAAGGCAGAGGTAGAGAGATTCCCAATTACTAAGAAGATGAAAGATTATCGGGAGTGGGAATGTAGAACAGAGGTTAAAATCAGATCAGCCACGAACTTATTGAATGGCAGAGAGCAAGCTCGAACGGACATGTGACCTACTCTTGTTTTTTGTTCATATATTCATACACTTTTCAGCTACCTTATTAATTTGCCATCACAGTATCAAGAACTTTAGTTTATACACACAAAGGTGACTCTACAAAATTCAAAATAAGAGCAAATGTAGGCCATTTGGCTTAATAAGGCTGCTTCAACATTAAACATTTTTTTCTGAATCTTTCTGATTATCCACAGAGAGCCTGGATAGATTACTTCCACCAAATCCCTTCTTCCTGATGATAAAAATGATTTTTGGAGCATTTTTTTTCGCAAGATCATCTTCAGTTTCATCTATAAACTAAAACTGCATGCATTGTTGAAAAGTCATAACTCAGTAAAGATCTGTTGTCTGCCCAGGACTTAATAAAGGACTTGCCTTCCATTTTTAATGAATGTCTTTGCTTTTTTTGTAAAGTGGTAGAGTTCAGTGCAGTATTTGTTTATGTCTTTTATTGGTCTTGCCTTTTATTATTCCCTTTTCTGATTCTGTTTCTCTTTAGATTTCTTTTTGCTGTCCTCATGTTGTCCCTTTTAAGAATGCTATTTAAAAAGTAGTTTTCTGGGTCAAACTGCAGGTTTTTAGTTACAGGTTTCAGTTTCTAAGTGATGTTAGTAACAAATAAGGTTTGATGACAGCCTCCCTCTACTTTTATAATAATTAGGAGAGAGAAAATGGCTGAAATAATTGATTCCTGGATACACGTAAGGTGTTTTAGTGCAGAAAACTTTTTTTAGTTTTTAAAAGATCTATGTTTTTCAAGAGAGCTTTGTGGCTTTGTTGTCAAAGCATTTGACTTTTTTTATGAATCAGAATGGTAGTCATTTGAGTTTTTTTTTAACAGCTCTGAACAGTCCTGAAGAAAGGTCATGGGACTCAGAATGTAAACTCTATTTTCTCTTCACAAATGCCACCAGTCATGCTGAGCTTCTCCAGAAATTTCTGTTTGTTTGTTTCAGATTTCCAGCATCCATAGTTCTTTGCTTTGTTCTGAAGAAAAACTGCTCCAAGGACATGTGGGACATATGGCCTACATACCTGGCGTCATACTGAAATTCATATAACATATTTTGATCTATCAATCTCACAAATACATATTTTTGGCGCGACAGCAGCATTTTGTTCGTGACAAACTCACATTTAGGATAAATTGGAAATGTTTCAGGACCAAAAGTGATAGTTTTAGGACCATTCATGAGTCTACATGATGTACAAAAAAAAAATCTGATCAGCGTAGCCATTATTCTATTCTTAATCTCACAATTTTAACCAAGAGGTGAAACTATCTATTTGATGCTGTTACTATGCAGTAGCAACACAAGTGGTGTCATAGCATTTCTACTTCAGCCTGTCTTCCCTTTTGCAAATTATTGCTTCATTCAGAAATTACAGGCTCACAGTGCATCTGTGTTGCAGAGGCATAAAGCCAGGCAGCTTGTCATGGTTGTCAGCAGTGATCTGTCAAGAGGTGGACAACTTGATGTAAGTTTCCATTCTACGTGAATGTCATGCGTGCGCCTCGTGCCAGCAGCTCACTTTGAAAACACTGTATGTACTTCAGCAAAAGGTGAGTCATCCTTAGTCAAGTTTCACTATTGTCAAACAGGGGCTACTACCACAGACAGCTACGAGCATTTCAGTCCAGGGCTTGAACAAGATCATTTGGCTACTTAGAGCATTCAGGGTCTGGGGAGTGAGCCACAGATTATCTTGGGACTATCTGGATAATAGGAATGGGCCACAGATTATTTTTAAGCATGCAGGGTCTGGAATTCCAAGGCTCGACAGCCCAGGCAGTGGGTCACAGCCACTTAGTTCCAATGTCACCAGTCTGGGGGTTAGTAGCAACCAAATTGGGGAGTTATGAAGTGATCAATCATGAGTCTGGTCACTCATCTGTTAGAGCTGTCTGGGGTCACTGTAATGAAGAGCAAGTTGTGGAAGTGAATGTAGGTATTGGAGGCATGATACTAGGATGCAGAGGGATCATTAATTGTAAAGATGGACAACACTAAGAGTGGATAGGAAAGATCGTTGGAAGAAATGGGTTACTGCAGGAAGGAGTCATCGACAATCACCATCATGCTGGCTTTGAAATGGGGTGTGGGGGATGGGGTGATGTGCAGAGCATTGAAATGGTTGGCATAATTAAACTGTAAGCCTGGAATGATACGTGAAATAGGGAGATAAGGATTTAAGTAAAAAAAAACTTGACTGGAAACATGTGGAAGTTCAAAGTTCCTAGAGCTGATAAAAGTGCAAGGAAGAAAGAAACACAATGGTTCAGTAGCGTATCCTACACTGACAGATGAAACCTATGTATCATCCTTCATAATGATACCTCTGTTGCCTTCCATCCTCATTTCAATCGCAAATGTGAGATGGAAGTGACCAACGGCTGCAAAAACACCTGGACTAAGGGTGGGAATTTAAATTTTTTTTGGTCTGACGGAGTGGGTTCTACTTGTGAAAAATGTGAAGGCCTTCAAAGGACAATTACATAAACCAGGCACTCATACCTTACAGATTTAAGATGTATCTCATCAGAGATTTCTGCATGTGATTTGCATACAATGACCTCTTTGACTTTTCAGGGTGCTATGAACTGTCACACATCATGTTGACAGCTCCATATTGTAACACACCTGACTTCACACATTGTAGAAGATTCCATTCCATCAATTACAAGTCTGTGATCAGTGGTAACACATCTTAGAGATCTACTCTGGGTACAATGAAAGCTGATGAGCTATATCCCTGATACATTTCAGGTTCCTGTTACTTTTCAGGGACAGGATGTCTTGCATGGATGGCTATTGAGAGCGTAGACTCTGCAATCATGGTTGATGATGCAATTTCATATGCCTTTGACTGTCCCTACTTACAATGAAATGTCTTCTTGCCACCCTTATGCTCTCAGAAGCTTTCCTTTACATTTTCTTTCCACTATAAAGGGCAGCATTAGACCTAGTGCACAGCTTGGCTTTAAATATAGCTCTGGTTGCAAATACAGAAGCTCCTGGCAATGACAAGTTCTTCAGCTGTGGCGGACCACACCATAGTATGAGTGCAAAGCTGTTGAGGCATGACATGTACTTAATGGGATGAGCAGTGGAGAGTTGTATGAAATAACTTGCTGGAGGTCACAGGGACAAACGTTCCATGAAACTCCACAAATTGACACTTAACTGATT
>NW_025966194.1:0-2739 GCF_021869965.1 Rhincodon typus
CCATCACCAACTAACCATCGCCAACTAACCATCACCAACCCAACCATTGCCAACCCAACTGTCGCCAACACAACCATCACAAACCCAAACATCACCATCCCAACCATCACCAACTAGCCATAACCAACCCAACCATCACCAATTAACCACCACCCTCACCATGCTGCCAACTCTGATTGTCCCGATTCCCCCCATATTGGGTCAATAATGCCCACTCTTGTAATGCCCACACTCTCTCACACCATTCATCATCAAACATGCCAATCACAGACCATTAGACCATAAAATGTAGAAGCAGAAGTAGGGCCTTCAGCCCATTGAGTCTGGTTCTATCTTTCAATGACATCGTGGCTGATCTGATCATCCTCAACTGCACTTCCTTCCCCTCTTCTTATGACCCTTAATTCCTTTTCTGATTAAAAATCTATCTCAGCCTTGAATATGCTGAATGGCCGAGCCTCGACAGCCCTCTGTGGTAAAGACTTCCACAGATTCACTCCCCTCTGAGAGAAGAAATTCCTCCTTATCTCTGTCTTGAAAGGGTGACCCTTTATTCTGAGATAATGCCCTGTGGTCCTAGACTCTCCCACAAGCGGAAACGACCTTCCCACATCCCCCCTGACAAGTCCTTTAAGAATCTTGTAAATATATCAATAAGGTCCCCTCTCACATTCCTAAACACCAATGAGTACAGGCCGAATCTTCTCCACCTCTTCTTGTAAGAAAATCTGCCCATATTTCTGGGATCAGCCGAGTGAACCCTTTCTGGACTGGCTCCAATGCTAGGTCTGTCTTTCCTTAGATAAGGAACTGAAACAGTTTGTTGTATTCCAGCCGTGTTCTAACTAGGGCCTTGAAAAGCATAGACGCAGTGTTAATCTCGGCTATCCCTAGATTTTCATCGTATTAACGTATGACTCGTCCATAACATTACAAAGTAATCAGGTTGTTTTTCAGAGCAATGTCAAAATGATAATACTCCAATGACAAAACCATTCTACATTGCCCCAACGTGATCACCATGAGATGCCAATAAATTTAGTCATAAGAATCATACAGCATGGAAACAGACCCTTCTGTCCAACCAGTTCATGCTGAACATAATCCCAAACCAAACTAGTCCCACCTGCCTGCTCCTGGCCCATATCCCTGCAAACCTTTCCTATTCATATACCTGTCTAAATGCCTTTTAAACATTGTAATTGTATCCACATCCACCACTTCCTCAGGAAGTTCATTCCACACACGAACCGCTCTCTGTGTAAAATATTTGCCCCTTGTGTCTTTTTTAAATCTCTCTAGTCAATGGCGATAATGCAGAAATGTTACAAAATCTAATGTTTAAATGCATCGAATTGCTCCAGGTTAAATAAATAAACATATATGTAACAGGGTCTTGTGAAAAAAAAACCTAGATTTTGAACAGGAAATTCAAGAATAGATAGAACTTAAGATAGAACCAAAAACCAAAGCTTTAGGTGGAAAAACATAGGATTGGAAACATTGGTGTCTTGTACAGTTTTAGCAAAATCTCCCAGAGTGTATATCTGCACAGAATCCCAACCTTTACTGGATCATGGATGTAGTCACAAAGTTCCGAGCACAGAAACAGGCCAATCGGCCCACATGCTGTGTGCTGCTGTATCTGCTCCACATGAGCTTCCCCTTCCCCCACTTCACCTCACCCTTTCACTAGATCCTTTGAGTCTTTTCTCCCTTGTGTGTTTATCCAGCATTTTCTTCGACGTCTGAAGATGACAGGTACCAGGGCCCTCCACCCGACCAACGGCAACCTCTCCACCTCCCACCCCCCTACCCCAAAACCCACTGATTGTGCTGAGGGCTAGTACCCTCAACCCCGGTTCCCGATGTAGCCATTCTGTTGAGTTGACTGTGCAGTGTTACATGGGCTGGTGGCTTTGCCTGTGGGTGTTAGATTGATGCCTCAGAGTGTTGGGGGGGTGGGTTTTGCAGCACAAAGGCTCCATGCACCCAGCCCGATCTGTCCTGATGAGCAGCCTGGCTGTGTGTTTGCTCTAAAGAGGCCCTCAATACAGTCTTGATAGCTGTGAGATCTTACCGAAGCATAAAGTGCCAACAGGGATGGCATGGCATGGGAGACAGGGCAAGATATAGACACTGTGAGTGTGCAGGGAGGTGCTGAGTGAGTGAGTGAGTGCTCAGAGAGTGGGTAAGCAGCCTCGAGACTCAGCCTGGTCCAATCCTGGTTTGTTCCTGCACAGTGTCCTTGCTGCAGCCTCTCAGGGCACCCTGCAATGCAAGTGCCTTGCACGTGGGTCCAGGAGATGCCATCAGGATCTCAATGGGTTGGCAATTATGAGATACCATTGTATATGGACATTGCCTGTAGGTGTGTGTGGATAGTGCCCATGGATCGTGGCCTGAGATGCCAGCTTGTGAACAGCAAGACGGGCAGCGGTGGTGACATTCACTGATTGATTCGTTGATTTATTAACACTTGTACCGAAATACAGTGAAAAGCTTTGTTTACGAGTGGTACAGGCAGATCAAAAACACTGAGACAGAGGTGTACAGGGTTACATTGCACAGGGTGTGCGCGAGGTCAGAGCAACATTAGCAAGAACAGCATTATTTGAGGCCAGAGAGTCCAATCAACAATCAGATAACAGCCGGAAAGAAGCTGTTCCTGAACCTGCTGGTGCGTGTGTTCACACTTCTGTATCTTCTTCAGGTTTCTGTACCCCAGGGAGAGTCAGT
>NW_025966194.1:2839-20997 GCF_021869965.1 Rhincodon typus
CAGTGAGAGTCAGTATTTGTGGGACTGTATCCCAGTGAGAGTCAGTATTTGTGGGACTGTACCCCAATGAGATTCAGTGTGTGTGGGACTGTACCTCAGTGAGAGTCAGTGTCTGTGAGACTGTACCCCAGTGCGAGTCTGTGTGTGTGGGACTGTACCCCAGTGAGAGTCAGTGTGTGTGTGGGTCTGTACCCCAGCGAGAGTCTGTGTGTGTGTGATCTGTATCCCAGTGAGGGTCAGTGTTTGTGGGACTGTATCCCAGTGAGAGTCAGTATTTGTGGGACCGTATCCCAGTGAGTGTCAGTGTGTGTGTGGGACTGTACCCCAGTGTGAGTCTGTGTGTGTGGGACTGTACCCCAGTGAGTGTCAGTGTGTGTGTGGGTCTGTACCCCAGCGAGAGTCTGTGTGTGTGGGATCTGTATCCCAGTGAGGGTCAGTGTTTGTGGGACTGTAACCCAGTGAGAGTCAGTGTGTGTGTGGGACTGTACCCCAGTGAGAGTCAGTGTGTGTGTGGGTGGGACTGTACCCCAGGGAGAGTCAGTGTGTGTGGGACTGTACCCCAGTGAGAGTCAGTGTGTGTGTGGGACTGTACCCCAGTGAGAGTCATTGTGTGTGGGACTGTACCCCAGTGAGAGTCAGTGTGTGTGGGAGCCTGTACCTGAGTTAGATTGAGTGTTTTCAGAGTGAATGCCTGGGACGTTAGTGATGGACCATTACAGAGTTGTTTAGCTGGAGAGAGCTAATTTATTGTGAGCATCAGAAGAGGAATATTCGGAGACACGGTTTCCCTCATTCAGTTTCTGAGTGATCACCCCGCTCCTGGAATGAAAAGTCATTGTTCCCCTTTCGACGGCTCGCTCTCCGGCAGTGACCCCTCCCTGAGTTATAAACCAGCAGCTGTATATTCCCTCAGAGAGATCCCCCTGCAGACCCTCAGAGAGGAGCCCTGAATTCCGGCTTTACCAGGTAGGCCCACATGTTGTTGTACGGGTGGACAAGGTTCGTTGCCTGCCCCAGTCTGTCCACCATGGGCTTGCTCTCGTTGGCCCATTTCACCAGGCCCCCCTCCAGGTTATAGACTTTCAGTGAGCCAGGCCCCTCCTGCTCACTGCCTTGTGTTAACGATCTGCGGAGTTTCTCTGCCATTTCAGAACCATGGTATCCTGCCGTGCAATAACACACAACTGTCTTGTCCATCGAACCTGGAGGAAACACCACAGTCAGAGCCAGAAAGCACAATCACAACGAGACGCAGAATGTTACACAAGGTCTGAGGGATGAGGAAGTTGCCAGTCCAATGGAGTTAGAGCTAGATGGGGAGCTGTGTTGGGCTGAGGTGATGGAACTCTGTGGATTTCTGTCAAACATTGTCCCTTATTTCCATCTTACATAATATTGAGAGAGACCTCGGCCAATCCTATAGGATCTTCAGTTTCAGAAGAGGAAGTACTGGGAGTGGAATGGCAGGGGCGTGCTGCCTATGTTTTGGGCCTGGTTAGGCCACAGACAGAGGTTTATGTCCAGTCCTCATTTCCACCAGATTATCTCACCAACCCTCACTGACCACAACAGACTCTCCTGGAATTGGAACTCAATGTCCAGGCCCCTACCGGGCCCAATCCCGGAGAATTATCCCAGTGACGTTTGGACATTCTGTTTGAAAATGGGGAGTAAAAGGCTGTGTGGCCTACAGCCCCAAAGGGTAATGGGTGTGTGTTGGCTTTCTGGTTGGTGTAGGAAGGCAGTGGGTCACAGGCACACACATGGCACACGTTGTGAGATAGAGCCTCCAAGAATAGATTGGGTCTCGTTGGTCACCCTGGGGGAGGGATGTGAAGGTCTTTGAGGAGATTGACCAGAATGGTTCCTGCGAGCAGTGCGGATGGGGAGTTGCAGGGTGAAAGGTCAGGCTGGAGTTGTTCTTTGGGGCGAAGGAGATTGAGAGGAGCTTGGATCAAGATGGACAAGATTATGACACATCTAGACAAGAGAGAGCAGGAGAAAGCTTCCCAATGGATGATTCAACATGGACAAGGCTGTAAGGTTTAAGAGTTTGAGCACGATGTAGGGACAGGGGTCTCTGTACTGCAGACACTCTAACTGTCTCCCAGGCTCGAGGCCTATCCACACAGCAGAGAGCTCGAGTGATGTCGAACCCAGGAAATGGGAGTTAGGCTGCCCCCTACCTGCCAGGCCCAGATCCTTGACCAGATGATCCACGTCGGTAGTTTCTGGGTCAATGCGAACGGCTCCCTGTAAGTGGCTGACCTCGTATTCAGCGGGACTCCGGACATCCTGAAACAAGACGGAGACAGGGATCTGTCTGTTTCTCCATCAGGAATACAGCATCTCACACACTCCCCACCCCCTCACCTCAGGTTCCTCATCCCAGTGAGTTTCATTGGGAAGTCCACAGTGTCATTCAGACAGCAAGTGGAAACACCAGGAACATCACTGAACTGCTGACTCAGGATCACAACAGGAGTAGGCCATTCAGCCCTTCAAGCCTGTTCCACCATTCAATTAGATCATCAATCTCCTTTGCACTGGATTTCCGTTTCCCCCAAATCTTGCCCATTCCTAATCCCCTGCCCCCAGCTAAACTCAGTCCACCTCATCCTTGGAAGCTCCATCAGCTGCAGTGACAACATCTGGAGGAGAAGGTTCCAGCTTCCCCCCTACGCAGCATACGAGGAGATGTGCCCGCACATCACCCTGGAACAGCCCAGCTCAAACTGTAAGGAGTCCCCTGACGTCCTCGTCCTGCTGCTTCTGAAAGGGTTAATGTTGGGGATGGACTTGGCTCCACCCTATATAATGATGTGCCTCAGCCTTGTGCCGAATGAGGAGGCTAGCCGAATGCAGGTCAGACGTATCATCAAAGGCCCCTGTTGAGAAGTGAGTTTTCCTTTAAATCGTTCCTGGGACATGGGCACCACTGGCCAGGCCTGATGAAGGGTGTAAACCTGAAAGGTTGACTCTCCTGCTCCTGTGGTGCTGCCTGACCTGCTGTGTTCCTCCAGCTCCACACTGTATTGACCCAGACTCCAGCATCGGCAGTTCGTGCTATCCTTGCTGGCCATTTATTACCCATTCCTAATTGTCCATGGAGAAGGTAGTGTCACACACCCTGCCTGAACCACTGCTGTTATTTTGAATAATCAGTCGCCAGACACTGAGCACAGATTCATAATCGTTTTATACTAGTGACTCAGTGAGGTCCTGACTTCAGTGAAACTGACGTGAAACATTTCAAATGTCTTATCCAAGTACTTTTTAAAGGCTGTGAGGTTATAAGGAAGAGGCATGTCCTTCTCCAAATCACAATCTTGCTCATACAAGCATTCAGAACATGGGTTATTGTTAATAAGGTCTCCTTCACCCATTAAGGGCACACTTAATCTCACCTTAAATGTTGTGGGTTCAGTGTCTGGCAATCCCTTGTTCCTCTGTTCTGTCTCAAGGCCTCCCTAGAATGTTTAATTATATTGACTTCTATTTGTAGAGTCATAGAGTCACAGAGCTGCAACAGCACAGAAACGAACCCTTCGGTCCAACTCGTCCATGCTGACCAGATATCCTGAACTAACCTAGTCCCATTTGCCAGCATTTGGCCCATATCCCTCTAAACCCTTCCTATTCATGTACCCATCCTTTTAAATGTTGTAATTGTACCAGCCTCCACCGCTTCCTCTGGCAGCTTATTCCATACACACACCACCCTCTGCATGAAAACATTACCCCTCAGGTCATTTTCCCCTCTCACCCTAAACCTATGCCCCTCTAGTTTTGGACTCCCCCACCCCAGGGAAAAGACTTTGTCTATTCACCCCATCCATGCCCCACATGATTTTATAAACCTCATCCCTCAGCCTCTGACATTCCAGGGAAAATAGCCCCAGCCTATTCAGCCTCCCCCTGTAGCTCAAACCCTCCAACCCTGGCAACATCCTTGTAAATCTTTTCTGAACCCTTTCAAGTTTAACAACATCTTTCCTATAGCAGGGAGACTAGAACTGTACACAGAATTCTAAAAGTGGCCTAACTAATGTCCTGTACAGCGGCAACATAACCTCCCAACTCCTATACTCAATGCACTGGCCAATAAAGGCAAACATACCAAACACCTTCTTCACCGCCCTGTCTACAGTGTGACTCCATTCCAAGGAACTGTGTGAAAGGTTGCTCACATTTACCGCGGTATGCTAATCTCTGTCGGATCTGTAGGTTTATTCATTATAGCCTTCTGGAAACCTTCATTTAACCCTTAGAGTCTAAAAGTACAAGTTCACTCTGAAATAGCCAATGGAACTGGTACCTATTGATATAATTGCAATAAACTACATAAACCCTGTTGTAATGACAAGTGCGCATCATTGTTAAGTTGTACCAGAACCCACATCTTCTATCACCATAAACTGAACAGGCCCTTCGGCCCCGTACAGAGAAGAGGAAGGTGATAGCCCACATCCCCAGGCATTCCCTGGTAGGGATAACAAGGTGTAGAGCTGGATGGTGACAGACTCAACCCATCGATGAGTGACTCCAGGAAGCTTGGAATCAAAGTATAATAAAGCAAATAAGTACAGATGCTGGAAATCTGAAACAAAAACAGAAATTTCTGAAGAGACTCAACAGGCCTGGCAGAATGTGTGGGGAGACAGGCAGAGTTAACATTTCGAATGTTGATGAAAGATCGCACTGGACTCATAACGTTAACTGCTGTTTCTCTCTGCATAAATGCTGCCCGACAGAGCTGCCAAGTTTCTCCACCAATTTCTGTTTTTCAATCAAAGTAGGCCTGAAGCAGGGGCCTTTCCTGGATCAGCTGGCCAGGGGAATGGCTCGCAATGTGGAGGGAGGGGGTACTGTGAGCGTTGAACTGAGGCAATGGGATAATTATTGATGAGGGGGAAATGGTAAACTGGGGGTGCATGGAGTGGACAACCAGAAACCTTTAACCCTCCTACCCTGGCCTGGAATTTCCTACAGGCATTCAGACAGCTTCAGTTTAAACTGGTTGAACCTGTGACCTGGTGGGAAAGCTATTATATCCACAGTGTGTTCATTCCTGTCCGACCAAGAGCCGTTGAAAGTTCCAGTGCTTCACAATTACCTCTCACAATGTTTGCTAACGCTCACGCCCTGCAGGTTCCCTCTACAAATCCCTCCCTCAGGGCAATCCCTCCAACATTCCCATGCTGCTCCATTCTTTACCCACTGTCCTGGTGGCAAACACCCAGAGCAGAGCCCCTCACACAGGGGCAGCACGAGGCTCGGACACCACTCCCACCCTCCAACCACTGCCCTGAGTGATTCCTCCCGTGGTCGAACAGCTGCCCAGGCTGGGACTCCCAGCTGGGCCTCACTCACCAGCAGCAGTATCTGCTGCCTGTTCTCCTTCACCAGCTGCTCCAGCTGGCTGGGACAGACATTCCCCACCGTGGGGAACCGATGTCGGATCCACTCAGTCACTGGCTCCATCTCCCAGGCACCCCCCACCCCTGGGGCAGGAGGGTAAGGTCCAACCGCGGCTGGGTACAGGCTGAGTGTTAGCACAGCTAGGCCCCGCTGCCTGGTTAACCAGTAACTACCTGGTTAGTCATTAACTACCTGGGAATCTCAGGCATTCGCTCAGCTCCAGACTGGAAATGGGAATCTCTCGTTGGGGTACGGGGGCGGGTGGGTGGTATTTCTTGGGGGGGTGTCCCAGCCCAGGGTGTCACGGCCATCCCCCACCACCCAGCTTCCAGCTGAGGGTCTGGGAGACACTGAGCACCAGGACAGGGCCCAAGTCAATAACACGCTCACCAGCTCAGACACTCGGAGGCAGCTGGGAGCCAGTGATGTGTTTCCGTAGCAAGGAAACTGTGCACAGCAAGATCCCATCAACAGTGAGGTGCTGATGGCCATGGAACCAATCACATGCAGTATAACACTGAGGGAGCACCGCACTGTCGGAGGGTCAGCGCTGAGGGAGCGCCGCACTGTCGGAGGGTCAGCGCTGAGGGAGTGCCGCACTGTCGGAGGGTCAGCGCTGAGGGAGTGGGCACTGTCAGAGGGTCAGTGCTGAGGGAGCGCCGCACTGTCGGAGGGTCAGCGCTGAGGGAGCGCTGCACTGTCGGAGGGTCAGTGCTGAGGGAGCGCCGCACTGTCGGAGGGTCAGTGCTGAGGGAGCGTCGCACTGTCGGAGGGTCAGTGCTGAGGGAGCGCCGCACTGTCGGAGGGTCAGTGCTGAGGGAGTGCTACACTTTTTTAGAACCCTTCTGAATTTCGAACACTGGTGCTGAAATATTCTCTCTGTTTTCTCTCAAAAATGCTGCCAGTCGTGCTGAGTTTTTCTGGCACTTTCTGATTTTGTTGAAGTTGGAAAGATTTGTTTGTCGGTGAATTTTAATGGGCTGGTCATCAATGTCACAATGGCTCTGGCAAAGGTGAAGGGGCAATGCAGAGAACTGATAAGTAAAACCAAGCACCATCAGATATAGGGGTACAACTAGGCCACTCAGCCCTTCGAGTCTGCTAGTCAATAAGATCATGGCTTGATCTGACCATCCTCAACTTGACTTTCCTGCCTTTTCCCTTTCACTCTTGATTCACTTCCTGATTAAAAGTCTGTACCTCACGTTTGAATATATTTACCAAAGGCACCTCTACAGCCCTCTGTGGTAAAGAATTCCACAGGTTTGCTACCCTCTGAGAAAAGAAATTGCACCTCATCTCTGTCTTAAATTTGTGACCCCTCACTCTGAGATTACACCCTCTGGTCCTAGACACTCCCACAAGGGGGAATAAAATCACTCTCATTCTTCCAAATTCCAATTGAGTACGGGCCCAACCCACTCAACCTGTTTACGGTGCTCCAGGTGTGAAATCCGAATGGCGGGTGCTGTAAATCAGGAAGAAAAACAGAAGTTGCTGGAAAAGCTCAGCAGGTCTGGCAGCATCTGTGAAGGAAAAAACAGCGTTAACGTTTCGGGTCCGGTGACCCTTCCTCAGAACCCAGACCTGAAACGTTAACCCTGATCATTTTTCCTTCACGGATGCTGCCAGACCTGCTGAGCTTTTCCAGCAATTTCTGTTTTTGTTCCCGGTGTGGTCTGACTAATGCCTTGTGTAATTTTAGCGAAACCTCCTGATTTTTCCTTTTCATTCCCTTTGAAATACTGGTCAACTTTCCCTATTAGCTGCTGAATTTGGATGCTAAATTTTTTTTGACTCATGGACAAGGATGTCCAAATCACTCTATTCTGTAGCTTCTGCAGTCTTTCACTGTTTAAATAATATTCAGCTCTTCTATTCATCCTGCCAAAGTGCATTACCTCATTTCCCCACATAATATTCCATCTATCATCTTTTGCTCACTCACTTAGCCTGTCTGTCCATATCCCTCTGCAGACTGTTTGTGACATCTTCACCACTTGTTTTCCCATCTATTTTTGTCATTGGCAAAAATGGCTGTAGTATACCCACTTTCCTAATACAAGTCACTAGTATATATTGAAAATAATTGTAGTCCCTGTTTTGATTGCTGTGACACTAGGCTGCCTTCCTGAAAACACCTCCTTATCCAACTCTCTGACTTCTATTAAAAACCAAAAGAAACTGCGGATGCTGTAAATCAGGAACAAAAACAAAGTTTTTGGAAAAGCTCAGCAGGTCTGGCAGCATCTGTGGAGGAGAAAACAGAGTTAACGTTTTGGGTCCAGTGACCCTTCCTCAGAACCTCTGACTTCTATTAGTTAGCCAATCCTCTATTGATGCAAATATACTTTTATTTTATATTCAGCCCTGTGAAGTGGGCATCACTGGCCTGTCCCTAATTGCCCAGAGGGCAGTTAAGAGTCAACCACATTGCTGTGGGTCTGGAGTCACATGTAGGCCAGACCAGGTAAGGATGGCAGTTTCCTTCCCTAAAGGACATTAGTGAACCAGATGGATTTTTCCCCTGACAATTGGCAATGGATTCATGGTCATCATTAGATTCTTAATTCCACCAGATGCCATGGTGGGATTTGAACCTGGGTCCCCAGACCATTACCTGGGCCTTTGGATTAATCATCTAGTGATAATACCACTAGGCCATCACCTCCCCACCTACCTCCAACACCATGGGTTCTTATTAATTAGCCTAATGTGTTATACCTTATCAAATGCTTTCTGAAAATTCAAATATATTACATCTACAGTTTCCTCATTATCTATTCTGCTTGTTATTTCCTCAAAGAATTCTAATAAGTTTTCCAGGCATGATTTCCTCTTCATGAAGCCATGCTGATCTGCTTGATTATTTCAAAGTGCTCAGCTCTTCCACTCTTTATAATAAACTCTAACATTTCCCCAATAACTGAAGCTGACAGGCCTACAGTTACCTGCTCTTTGTCTCCGTCCAGCTCTAAATAAGAGTTTACTTTGGCAGTTTTCCAAACCTCCTGCTTTTCCAAAACCTAACAATTCACGCAAGATTACTGCCAGTGTATCCACTAACGGAGCAACGACTTCCTTTAATATCCTCAGATACATCCCATCAGGTTCAGTCCTTAGCCCCATTAATTTCCCTAGCACATTTTCTCTAATGATTGCTGTTAAATTTATTTCCTCTCCTTCTTTTATCTCTTGAATATTTAATATTTTTGGAATGCAATTTGTGTTTTCCACTGTGAAGACTGATGCAAAATATTTATTTGACTCCACTACCATCTCCTGGTTCCCTTTTGGAAGTGCAATTGCAGATGGCGAGAGCTGATCTGTCCCTGATACATTAGAAAGAGTCGTAGAGTCATTGTGCAGCATAGGCACAGGCCCTTTGGTCCAACTCGCCCATGCCAACCAGCTCTCCGAAACTGAACTAGTCCTATTTGCCTGTGTTTGGCCCATATCCCTCTCAGCCTTTCCTATCCTTGTACCTGTCTAAATATCTTTTAAATGTTGTCATTGTACCAGCCTCTTCCTCTGGCAGCTCCTTCCATACACGCTCCACCCTCAGTGTTAAAAAGTTGCCCCTCAGATCCCTTTTCAATCTTTCCTCTCTCACCTTAAACCTATGCCCCTCCAGTTTTGGACTCCCCTACCCTGGGGTAAAGACCTTGTCTATTTCACCCTATCCATGCCCCTCATGATTTTATAAACCTCTATAAGGTCACCCCTCAGCCTCCGACGCTCCAGCGAAAATAACCCCAGCCTATCCAGCCCCTCCCTGTAGCTCAAACCCTCCAACACTGGCAACATCCTTGTAAATCTTGTTTTGCCCCCTTTCCAATTTAATAACATCCTTCCTATAGCAGGATGACCAGAGCTGTGCGCAGTACTCCCAAAGTGGCCTCACCAGTGTCCTGTATAACTGCAACACGACATCCTAAGTCCTATACTCAAAGCACTGACCAATGAAGGCCAGCGAACTGAAAGCCTCCTTTGCTACTCTGTCCACCTGTGATACCACTTTCAAAGAACTGTGTACCCAAACCTCTAGGTCTCTCTGTTTAACAACACTCCCCACACGGCCCTCCCATCAACTGTGTAAGTCCTGCCCTGGGCTTGTCTTTCCAAAATGCAACACCTCGTATTTATTGGCATTAAACTCCATCTGCCATTCCTCAGTCTACTGGCAGTTGATCAAAGTCCTGTTGTACTCTTAGATAACCTCTCCAAGCCACCAATTTCGGTGTCATCTGCAAACTTACGAAACATACCTCCTGTATCTCATCCAAACCGTTTATAGAGATGATTAACATCAGCGGACCCAGCACCAAATCTTGCGGTACACTGCTGGTCACAGGCCTCCTGTCTGAATACCAAGCTTTAACCACCACCCTGTGTCTCCTATCATCAACCAAAGTTTGTATCCATTGGCTGGCTGTGCCTGGATCCAATGTGATCTAACCTTACTAACCCATCTACCATGTGGAACCTTGTCGAAGGCCTTGCTAAAGTCCATGGAGACAACATTTACTCTGTCAAATTTTTGTCAGTGTCAAATTTATGAGACATGATTTCCCACGCACAAAGCCATGTTGACTATCTCTAATCAGTCCTTGCCTTTCCTAACACAGGTAAATCCTGTGCCTCAGGATTCCCTCCAACGACTTACCTACCACTGATGTTAGGCTCACCGGTCTATAGTTCCCTGGCTTTTCCTTACCATCTTTCTTAAACAATGGCCCAACATTAGCCACCCTCTAGTCTTCAGGAACCTTGCCCATGGCTGTCGATGATACAAATATCTCTATTAGAAGCCCCACAATTTTCTCCCTAGCTTCCCACAGTGTCCTGGGATACACTTGATCAGTCCCAGGGATTTATCTACCTTTATACATTCCAAGAACCCCAGAACCTTCTCTTCTGTGATGTGGACCCTTTTCAGGACATCATAATTTATTTCCCTGAGGCTCCTAGCTTCTATGTCTTTCTCCACAGTAAGTACTGACACAAAATATTCATTTGGGATTTCACCCATCTCCTGGGGCTCCACGCATAGATGGAAATGTTATCTTTAAGGGGCCCTATTCTCCTCATATCCTTGTAGAATCTATTTCGATTCTCCTTCACCTTAGATAACCTCTCCAAGCCACCAATTTTGTTGTCATCTGCAAACTTACAAAACATACCTCCTGTATCTCATCCAAACCGTTTATAGAGATGATGAACAACGATGGATCCAGAGCTATCTCATTTCCATTTTTTGCCCTCATGATTTCCCTCTTAAGTGTACTCCTACACTCCCCATACTCCTCGAGGGATTCACTCGATCCCAGCCGCCTATACCTCCTTTTTCTTGTCATCCAGCATTCCCTACATCCTACCGGCCTTGCTCCTCATACTAACAAGAACATACTGTCCCTGAACTCCCGTTATTTTGCTTTTGAAAGCCTCCCACTTACCAGGCGTCCCTTTACCTGCGAACAGCCTCCCCCAATCAACTTTTGAAAGCTCCTGTCTTTTGCCATCAAAATTGGCCTTGCCCTAGTTTAGAACCTTCACTTGTGGACCAGGCCTATCTTTTCCATGGCTATTTTAAAACTAATGGAATTAGGGTCACTGGTCCCAAAGTGCTCCCCCACTAACAGCTCATCACTTGCCCTGCCTTATTACCCAAGGGAAGGTCAAATTTTGCCCCTTCTCTAATTGGTACATCTACATATTGATTGAGAAAGTTTTCCTGACCACCCTTAAATTTCTCTCCACCCAGGCCCTTGACGCTACGGCAGTCCCGGTCTATGTTTGGAAAGTTATAACCCCCTGCTATTAACAATGCTGCTATTCTTACAGCTATCTGTGATCTCCCTACATATTTGGTCCTGAGTTTCCTGCTCACTACTGGGGGGCCAATTGTACAATTCCATCAAGGTAGTCATCCCCTTCTTATGTTCCATCAATATCGCTTCACTGGATATCCTCTATAGGTACAGCTGTGATGTTTTCCCTAATCAAAAATGCCTCTCCCTCTCCTCTCTTGCCTCTTATTCCATCGTTCCTATAGCATCTGTACCCCAGAAAATTGAGCTGCCAATCCTGTCCCTCCGTCAGCCATGTTTCTGTAATAGTTATGATGTCAAGTCATCCCTTGTCTTATGGAAAGCATTCTTCAGTGGGGTTAGGATTAGGGTTAGAACTCCATTAGGGTTAGAACTTGGAACTCCAATAACTGGTTTGCAGCCCACAACTCCAGGAGAAAAACAGAACCCTAAGGTGAACAAATACAATAACAGGCTCCTTTTAAAAAGGACATTGTTTGGTTACAGCCAATGCACATTACTAGAAGGGTGAAACATAGACCAAACAAGTCCTGAGATTCCATGGTGATGAAAGAAAGAAGATGAGCAAGATAAATCAGAAAAAGGGTGACTCAGACAGATGTCATTTGCAAGTGAAAATCAGGCTGATTATCGAAAGAACACAGGGAAAATGAACAAAGCAGTCAGCGAGGCAAAGAGAGAACATGAGAAGAGACTGTCAGCTCACATAAAAGGAAATCCCAATAAGCATATAAATGGAAAGAGAGCAGTAACTTGAGGTTGTGACAATAAAGCTGATTTACACAAGGACGTCATGAGATATGAATTGAATATTTTGTTTACATCTTTACCAGGACAAAAGACACTGCCAAAGTCAAAATGAAAGAGGAACTGGGTGAAGCATTGATCGGCTACAAGTTGGTAAAGGGGAAGTATTAAATAGGCTGACCGTACATTAGGGTCATCTGTCACAGGACACAAAATCTAACAGTATTGGAAAATGTGAGGAGAAGGTTGCAGAATTTAAAAGGTCAGAAAGCTGTGAACTGATTTATTTTGGTAGGAGGAACATAAGAAATAATATAGAATAATAAAATAAAGAAAGCTCCCAAAGGGGGTAAAGATGCAGAGAGCCCTGGGTAACTTCATGTCATTCTAGGGGACAGAAGATGTTGCAAAAGTGGGAAAGGAAGGATAGCGAATTCCGGGTTTTATCAATAGGGACACACCACTAATTATATAAGGGCCATAGCTTTCAGGTTTGGCACTAATGTTTCAGGCAGCTCTGAGCAAAACCATCTTTACAGAATGATTTGCCCCACAAGACTATGACTTTGATATCTGCAGTTTTACCATTCCATTG
The DNA here is from genome assembly GCF_021869965.1 of Rhincodon typus. Taxonomy (NCBI): domain Eukaryota; kingdom Metazoa; phylum Chordata; class Chondrichthyes; order Orectolobiformes; family Rhincodontidae; genus Rhincodon; species Rhincodon typus. Next base: position 15,434 of record NW_025966194.1, read on the forward strand.
TCTGTCTCTAACATTGTCAGATATCTCCAGCAACACAGCACAATCATTTCATCATACAGTTCGAAACCAAAAGCTGCAGAGCTGGAGAAATGTGTGGCACACCATACAGACTGTTATCATTCAGGAACATTATCACAACTTGTCTTAAAAAACATCTCAATTCACAAGCTCTACAGCTGACTGCAGCTTATAAAACGTAAGAGTTTCAGGCTAATTTTATTAAATATCCTGCCAATATAGGAGATAATTTTCTCTCTCTCCTTTCTGTCCTTTTTCTTTTTCTTTTCTTCATCTCCCTGATATTGCAGGGAGGTTGGACCTGTGTTGGCGGGGACTCCTGGCTCACAGCCCAGAGCATGGGCCTTACAGAAGTCCTGTGTTTGGGACCCCGGCCAATGAAGACCAGGGATGGGCCATAAATGCTGGCTTAGCCAGCAAAGCCCATACCCCACAAATGAATTTTAAAAAACTCCATTTTAGTACTTTTTATTCTTTAGTGCCTCAAAATGGCATCGGACTGCAGTGACGGGACACTTTTCACCGCATCTCCCTAGACGTATGTGACAATAAATCATCCATTATTCATTCATTCACATGTCCTTCCTTTCTCAGGACATGTAAAGTAGCATAAACCCATGTCAGCTGTAAACTGACATCTTCAAACAAAGTTAACAATCATGATTCATAGTCAAGTCTCAAAGAGAATACAGTACAAAAATAGAGAGGTTTTACTAAAACTGTACAAACATAGAAACATAGAAGATAGGAGCCAGAGGAGGCCATTCAGCCCTTCAAGCCTGCCCTGCCATTCTTCACGATCATGGCTGATCATCCAACTCAACAGCCTAATCCTGCTTTCTCCCCATAACCTTTAATCCCATTCGCCCCAAGTGCTGTATCTAGCCGCCTCTCGAATACATTCAATGTTTTGGCATCAACTACTTCCTGTGGTAATAAATTCCACAGACTCACCGCTCCTTGGGTGAAGAAATGTCTCGTAATCTCCATCTTAAATGGTCTACCCCGAATCCTCATACTGTGACCCCTGGTTCGGGACACACCCTCCATCGGGAACATTCTCCCTGCATCTACCCTGTCTCGTCCTGTTAGAATTTTATAAATCTCTATGAGATTCCCCCTCATTCGTCTGAACGCCAGCGAAAACAATCCTAACCTAGTCAATCTCTCCTCATACATCAGACCTGCCATTCCCGGAATCAGCCTGGTAAACCTTCACTGCACTCCCTCGAGAGCAAGAGCATCCTTCCTCAGGAAAGGAGACCAGAACTGCACACAATATTCTAGGTGTGGTCTCACTAAGGCCCTGTATAACTGCAACAACACATCCCTGCTCCTGTACTCGAAACCTCTCACAATGAAGGCCAACATACCATTTGCCTTCTCTACCGCCTGCTGCACCTACACGCTTACCTTCAGCGATTGGTGCACAAGGACACTCAGGTCCCGCTGCACACTCCCCTCTCCTAATTTACAGCCATTCAGGTAGTAATGGCACCAATCAGACCACAGCTGGAACACTGTGAACAGTTTTAGATTCTTATCTGAGAATAGAAATACTGGCATTGGAGGCATCCAGAGATGGTTCACTTGGCTGATACCAGGTATGCAGGGACTGTCTTATGAGGAGATGCTAAATAGATGTGGCCTGTACTTACAGGGGTTTAGAAAATGAGAGGAAATCTTGTTAAAATATACCAGATTTTTAGGGGTCTTGACAGGGTAGATGCAGAAGAGGAATAGAGGGAGGTGGGGGACCTTTGCTCATAAAGAAAGGTTCAGTGCAATGGTGAGCAGTGATGTACAGGCAATAGATCAAGAAGTGGAATCAAATTGGGTAGAAATAAGGACTGGCAAGGAGAAGAAGTCACAAGTATCATCTATAGGCCCCCAAAGAGCTGCCTCATTGTAGGACAAAATCAGAAAATAATACAGGCACTTATGGGGCACTACAATTGTCATAAGTGATTTATATTGCCTGGACAAATCAGGTGGACAAAGGATGAGATGGAAAATGGATTTCTAGAGTTTATGAGGGATAGCAGTGGATTGCTACAAGGCTCAGTCTTACAGCCTCAATTATTCACGAAAATGTGATGGCTTTGTGGGGGGGAGAGTTTGGCGGTGATACAGAGTGAGATATATCCAAATTTGCTGATGATTCCAAAATAATTGTGATGAGGCCATAAGGAACCCGCAAAGGGATATAGATAGGTTGAGGGATTGGGTAAAGCCTAATGAGGTGGGGTTTAATGCAGGAAAGTGTGATCAAACTGTTTGGTAGGAAGAACCAAAAGATAGGCTATTACTTAACTGGAGAGAGACTCCACAAAGTGCAGGAGAGGGGGTGTGAGTGTTTTTGTGCAAGAAACACAAACATTTAGCAACAGGCGCAGAAAGTAATTAAGAAGGAAATATGAATATTGGCCTTTATTGCTAAGGGGCTGGAGTTTAAAAATAGGAAGTCTTATTACAAGTGTACAGGTTGTTGGTGTGGCTGCACCTGGAGTAGTGTGCAATTTTGGTCCACGTATTTAAAAAGAATACGATAGCAGTGAAGGCAGTTCAGCTGGGATGTAGATGCTGACTTTTCAACAACAGCGAAACAGATTCGACCTGTATTCACTGGAGTTATGAAGAGTGAGGGTGATCTAATTGAAACATGTAAGATTCTGAGGGGGCTTGACAGGGGAGAGGTTGAGGGGAATCTCACTCATTTAATACCAAGATGTGAAGGAATTTCTTCTCCCAGAGGGTAGTGAATGTCCTGAACTCTGAGGCTAGATCACAAAGTATTTAAAGAGGAGGTGAATTATTGTGGAATTGAGGGCTATGAGGAACTGATCTGATTTGATTTATTATTGTCACATGTGCCTAGGTACAGTGAAAAGTAATGTTTTGTGTGCACTACAGGCCGATCATACCATACAAAGGTCATAGGGTGATAGAACAGAGCGAGGAAATCACAGTTACAGCTGCAAAGAAGGTGTATGAAAAGCAAGACCAATATTAGATTTGAAATTTGAGAGGTCCATTCAGGAGTCTGATAATAACAGGGAGGAATGTGTTTACGTTTTTGTATCTTCTGCCTGATGGAAGGGGTTGAGAGAGATTATAATTAGGTGGGAGGGGTCTTTGATGATGTTGGCTGCTTTCAATGGATGGAAGGCCGGTTTTCGTGATGGACTGGGCTGTGTTTACAACCCTCTGTAGTTTCTTACAGTCCTGGGCAGAACAGTTGCCGTACCAAGCCATTTCGCACCCAGAACACTGTCTGTGGTGCACTTATAAAAGTTCGTGAGGGACCTTATGAACATGCTGGATTTCCTCAGCGTCCTGAGGAAGAAGAGGCGTTGTTGTGACCATGGGTGGACCAAGACAGATAGTTGGTGAACTGGAATGAAAGAGGTGCTGAGGACTGGGACAGATCAGCCATGATCTTTTAGGATAGCAGGGCAGACTTGAGGGGTTAAAACAGCCTACATCTGCCCCTATTTCTTACGTTCTTACCCATTGTAAACCCACTCAAACCAGTATGATGGGAGCACGAAGTCATGTCCCGTTCCCCACACTAACACCTAAAACCACAGAACTGCCTTGATGTAGAGGCACACTCTCCAGGCTGCCTCCCAGTTTGATGTAATTCCCAATGAGACCTCGTGTCAATCCCAACCAGAACAGCACCTCTGGAAAACATCTGGTTAAAACGACCCAACTAAATACAGACATAGAACAGGAAATCCAAAGCACAGAAGTAAGATTGGTACAATTCAGACTTTAAGACCAGACTGTCTGCTGCTCAGAACTGCTCACTGGTTTCTGTTCATAATTCTGATCATTCACAATTCTAATGTCGGATTGACAATTTAGGAAGATGAGTTTATAGCTTAGAAACTTCTGGATTTTCATGAAGAAATTATATCCTTTGCAAGACCAGTATTGATCTACTACTTTGATTTGGTTTGTTACTGTCACATGTACCGAGATACAGTGAAAAGTATTGTTTTGTGTGCTAACCAGGCAAATCATACCTTACCTTAGTGCATCAGGGTAATAGCACAGATGCAGAATGCAGTGTTACAGCTACAGGGAAGGTGCAGGGAAGGATGGATTCTAATATATAAGACGTCCGTTCATAAATCTGATAACAGCAGGGATAAAGCTGTTCCTAAATCTGTTGGATAACAAGGTGTAGAGCTGGATGAACACAACAGGCCAAACAGCATCAGAGGAGCAGGAAAGCTGACGTTTCGGGCCTGGACCCTTCGTCAGAAATGGGGGAGGGGAAGGGGGTTCTGAAATAAATAGGGAGAGAGTGGGAGGCGGATAGAAGATGGATAGAGGAGAGGATAGGTGGAGAGGAGACAGACAGGTCAAAGAGGCGGGGATGGAGCCAGTAAAGGTGAGTGTAGGTGGGGAGTTAGGGAGGGGATAGGTCAGTCCAGGGAGGATGGACCGGTCAAGGGGGCAGGATGAGGTTAGTCGGTAGGAGATGGGGGTGGGGCTTGAGGTGGGAGGAGGGGATAGGTGGGAGGAAGAACAGGTTAGGGAGGCAGGGACGAGCTGGGCTGGTTTTGGGATGCGGTAGGGGGAGGGGAGATTTTGAAGCTTGTGAAATCCACATTGATACCATTGGGCTGCAGGGTTCCCAAGCGAAATATGAAGGTGCTGTTCCTGCAACCTACAAGCTCCCATGAGGAGCTTGAACAGCTCATCCACTTCACTAACAGCTTCCACCCCAACCTTAAGTTCACCTGGAACATCTCCGATACCTCTCTCTCCTTCCTGGACCTCTCTGTTTCCATCTCTGGCAACCACCTAGAAACCAATATCCATTTCAAGCCTTTCAACTCCCAAAGCTACCTAGAATACACCTCCTCTCACCCACCTTCCTGCAAAAATGCTATCTCCTATTCCCAATTCCTTCGCCTCCGCCGCATCTGCTCCCAGGATGAGGCATTCCACTCCCGTACATCTCAGATGTCCTCGCTTTTCAAGGACTACAACTTCCCCCCCCATCAGTGGTCGAAAACGGCCTCGACCATGTCTCCCGCATTTCCCGCAACTCATCCCTCACACCCCCTCCCCGCAATAACAACCAAAACAGAATCCCCCTCGTCCTCACGTACCACCCCACCAACCTCCAGGTACAACGCATCATCCTCCGACACTTCCGCCATCTGCAATCCGACCCCACCACCAAAGCCATTCTTCCCTCCCCACCCTTATCTGCTTTCCGGAGTCTCTCCATGACTCCCTTGTCCGCTCCACACTCCCCTCCAGCTCCACCACACCCGGCACTTTTCCCTGCAACCGCAGGAAGTGCTACACCTGCCCCCATACCTCCTCCCTCACCCCCATCCCAGGCCCCAAGAAGACTTTCCACATCAAGCAGATGTTCACCTGCACATCTGCCAATGTGGTATACTGCATCCGCTGTACCCGGTGTGGCTTCCTCTACATCGGGGAAACCAAACGGAGACTCGGGGACCACTTTGCAGAACACCTACGCTCGGTTCGCAATAAACAACTGCACCTCCCAGTCG
>NW_025966194.1:23997-28016 GCF_021869965.1 Rhincodon typus
TGGAGTCTTTACCAGCCACAACAAAACTTTACATTTGTGCAGCAACATCTTTAAACAGACAAAAACAGCCCCTGGTTTACTGAAAGGGAGGGGATGGGCCAGTGTGACAATTAGTGAAACTAAGAGGGTGGTCTCCACAATACAGCCTGCAGATCATTTAAAGGAAATTGGATCTTAACAGCTTCTGTTAATACAAACCGAGATTAGTATCAAACATCTACAAAAGGGCATTACTGTGGATTAACTGTTGTATGAAACCAACAGAGAATGGAGGGAAAGGCACAGACCTGTGTTTGCACAGGACATTCCCCCAGCTCCTGAGGAACACCGAGTGGGTCAACGCCCAGGAATAACACTGTCACAACCTCATTAAACCTCAGGCTGTAGGTCCTGACAGCCCCATAACGTTCATGTTGTACGGAGGGAGGTTCTGAGCATGCTCACTGTGAGGCACTCTGCCATTAAAAAAGATGGCAGTGCCCAAATAGGCACAAGAAATGACAATACAGGACAATTCCCAGCCGTGCTGGCAGGAGCACTGTGTGCTGAGTGTGTTTCCAGGCTGCCAGCAGAAATACTCTTAAGTGAAGACCAGAGTTCGTCAATTCCCCAGTGACATGACAGACTGTCATTAACAGTCACAGGTATTTCATACCAATCCCCACCACAATGACTGGCAGCTCTCCGTACAACTCACTATTGCAGGATAAGCTATTGATAACCTCCCTCAATGGATACAACTGTATTGTATATATTCATATTGACTACAACAATATCTCTCCTGAACAGTCCGGCCCTAATTCTCAGGCTATACCCCCTAGTCCTAGAATCCCCAACCAGTGGAAATAGTTTATCTTTATCTACCCTGAATTTTCTTGTTAATATCTTGAAGACTTCAACCAGATCCACCCCTGAACGTTCTAAATTCTGGAGAAACAGGGCTAATTTTTATAATCAGGGGAGGCAATGGCCTGGTGGTATTATCACTGGACTGTTAATCCAGAGACCCCGAAAATGTTCTGGGGTCCCAGGTTCGAATCCTATCACAGCAGATGGTGGAATTTGAACTCAATAAATATCTAGAATTAAGAGTCTAAAGACGATTGAATCTGTTGTCGATTGTCAGGAAAAACCCACCTGGTTCACTAATGTCCTTTAGGGAAGGAAACTGCCATCCTTACCTGGTCTGGCCTACATGTGACTCCAGACCCACAGCAATGTAGTTGGCTCTTAACTGCCCTCCAGGCAATTAGGGATGGGCAGTAAATGCTGCCAAGCCAGCGATGCCCTCATCCCGTGAATGAATAAAAAAAACTTTCCCCGGAACATAACCCCTGAAACTCCAGGTATCATTCTTGTAAACCTACACTGTATTTGCTCCAAGGCCAATCTATCCTTCCTAAGATATGATGCCCAGATCTGCTCACAGTGCTCCATGTGGGGTCTAACCAGGGCTTTGTGTATCTGCAACCTAACTTCTCTGCATCTTTATATTCCAGCCCTCTGGATATAAAGGCCAGCATTACATCAGCTTTCTGGATTACCTTCTGTACCTGAACAAGCGTCTTTGGATATCCATTGTATTTCACTTTACACCATCTGGAAAGTTTCCTGATCTGACCTTTCTCGGTTCACAGTGGGTAACCTCACACTCACTTATATTGAACTCCATCTGCCACAGCTTTGCCCATTCACCTCGCCTACCAATATCCCTTTGTAATTTAATGCTATCATCTACAATCCCGCCTAACTGTGTGTCATCAGAAAATTTGGATATGTGACTTTCTGTGCCATTATCCAAGTCATTAATAAATCATGTGAATAATTGGGAGCCTAACGCAGATGCTTGTGGGCCACCACTAACCATTTCCTGCCAATCTGACCACCTACCCATTATCCCTATTTTCTGCCACCTGCTGCTCAACCAATTTCCCAGCCAGGTCAAAAACTTGCCCTCAGTTGCATGGGTTTCTACCTGAGTTAACGGTCTCTTATGTTTGATTTACTATTGGCACTTGTACCAAGGTACAGTGAAAAGTGTTGTCTTATGTGATTTACAGGGAGATCATACTATACAATTGCATCAGGGTAACAAAACAGAGCGCATACAGGACACAGCGTTACAGCTCTGAGAAGGGGCAGAGAGAGAGAGAGATCAACATTAACATTAAAGAGGTCCATTCAAGTCTGATAATTGGGGGCAAGAAGCTGTTCATAGATGTGTTCATTGTGTCCAGTTCTGGTCGCCTTATTATAGGAAGGATTTGGAAGCTGTAGAGAGGATGCAGAGGAGATTTACCAGGATGCTGCCTGGACTGGAGGGCAGGTCTTATGAGGAAAGGTTGAGGGAGCTAGGGCTTTTCTCATTGGAGCGAAGAAGGATGAGAGGTGACTTGATAGAGGTTTACAAGATGATGAGAGGCATAGATAGAGTGGATAGTCAGAGACTTTTTCCCAGGGTGGAAATGACTATTACGAGGGGGCATAATTTTAAGGTGATTGGAGGAAGGTATAGGGGAGATGTCAGAGGTAGGTTCTTCACACAGAGAATGGTGGGTGTGTGGAATGCGCTGCCAGCAGTGGTAGTGAAGTCAGATACTTTAGAGACTTATAAGCCACTCTTGGATAGGCACATGGAGGATAGTAAAATGTAGGGTATGCAGGGTAGTTTGATCTTAGTAGGATAATAGGTCAGCACAACATCGTGGGCCGAAGGGCCTTAGTGTGCTGTACTGTTCTATGTTCTATGTGTACAAACTTTCATATCTTTTGCCCAACAGAAGAGGGTGGAAGACAGTATAATCAGGGTGGGAGGGGTCTTTGATTACGTTGGTTGCTTTCCCGAGGCAGTGAGAAGTATAGATGGAGTCGGTGGGTGGGAAGCTGGTTTGCACCAGGGACTGGGCCGTGTTCACAACTTTCTGTAGTTTCTTGTGGTTTTGGGAAGAGTAGTTGCCATACCAGTTTGCATGCTTACTGTGGTGCATCAACACAAACTGGTAAGAGTCTTTATGGATGTGGTGAATTTCCCTAGCCTCCTCAGGAAGTACAGGTATTGCTGTGCTTTCTTCACCAAAGTGTCAACATGGATGGACCAGGACACACTGTTGGTGATTGCCATTCCCAGGAACTTGATGCTTTCAACTGTATGCAGACAGGGGCATGCCCTCCACTCTGCTTCCTGAAGTCAATGACCAGCTCCTTTGTGTTGCTGACGCGGATGTAGAGAATGTTGTTTTTACACCATGCCATTAAGCACTTTACCTCCTTCCTGTACTCCGTCTCGTCATTGTTTGAGATCAAACTTGTAAATGGAGGTGCTGTGGAATTTAGCCACACAAGTGTGTGTGTGTCTAAGGAGTATAGTAGGGGCTAAGTACTGGGGCACTGGTATTGCAGATTATTGCAGGGGAGGTGTTCTCTGCTCTCCTTATCGACCACAGTCTTATGGGTAAGCAAGTCGAGAATCCAGCTTCAGTGGACAGAGCAGAGTCCTACGTCTCAGAGTTTGGAGATGAGTTTGTTTGGGCTTAAGCTGTTGAAGGTAGAGCTGTAGTCAATGTGAGACTTTATCAAATGTTTTCTGGAATTTCATATAAGCAACGTCCATAAACATTTCCATATCCACTACCTTAGACACCTCTTCAAAAAATTCAATAAGGTTTGTCAGGCATGACCTACCCATCACAAATTCACGCTGGCTCTCTGATTAACTGTAAATTTTCATAGTGTTCAGTGGCCCTATCTTTGAAAATAGACTCCGACAATTTTCCCACCCCAGATGTTAGGCTAACCGGTCTGCAATTCCCTGGGTTTCCTCTCTCAGCCTTCTTAAAAAGTGGAGCGAGATGTGCAATTTTCCAATCCGGAGGGACGACACCGGTTTCTAGGGATGTCTGAAAGATTATAGTTAGGGCATCTACAATGTGCTCCCCTCCTTCCTTTAACACTCTCAGAGGGTAACCATCGGGTCAGACCTGTCCCCCAGTGTAATGCGGGGACAGACCTGTCCCCCAGTG
>NW_025966194.1:28116-30855 GCF_021869965.1 Rhincodon typus
CCATCACCAACTAACCATCGCCAACTAACCATCACCAACCCAACCATTGCCAACCCAACTGTCGCCAACACAACCATCACAAACCCAAACATCACCATCCCAACCATCACCAACTAGCCATAACCAACCCAACCATCACCAATTAACCACCACCCTCACCATGCTGCCAACTCTGATTGTCCCGATTCCCCCCATATTGGGTCAATAATGCCCACTCTTGTAATGCCCACACTCTCTCACACCATTCATCATCAAACATGCCAATCACAGACCATTAGACCATAAAATGTAGAAGCAGAAGTAGGGCCTTCAGCCCATTGAGTCTGGTTCTATCTTTCAATGACATCGTGGCTGATCTGATCATCCTCAACTGCACTTCCTTCCCCTCTTCTTATGACCCTTAATTCCTTTTCTGATTAAAAATCTATCTCAGCCTTGAATATGCTGAATGGCCGAGCCTCGACAGCCCTCTGTGGTAAAGACTTCCACAGATTCACTCCCCTCTGAGAGAAGAAATTCCTCCTTATCTCTGTCTTGAAAGGGTGACCCTTTATTCTGAGATAATGCCCTGTGGTCCTAGACTCTCCCACAAGCGGAAACGACCTTCCCACATCCCCCCTGACAAGTCCTTTAAGAATCTTGTAAATATATCAATAAGGTCCCCTCTCACATTCCTAAACACCAATGAGTACAGGCCGAATCTTCTCCACCTCTTCTTGTAAGAAAATCTGCCCATATTTCTGGGATCAGCCGAGTGAACCCTTTCTGGACTGGCTCCAATGCTAGGTCTGTCTTTCCTTAGATAAGGAACTGAAACAGTTTGTTGTATTCCAGCCGTGTTCTAACTAGGGCCTTGAAAAGCATAGACGCAGTGTTAATCTCGGCTATCCCTAGATTTTCATCGTATTAACGTATGACTCGTCCATAACATTACAAAGTAATCAGGTTGTTTTTCAGAGCAATGTCAAAATGATAATACTCCAATGACAAAACCATTCTACATTGCCCCAACGTGATCACCATGAGATGCCAATAAATTTAGTCATAAGAATCATACAGCATGGAAACAGACCCTTCTGTCCAACCAGTTCATGCTGAACATAATCCCAAACCAAACTAGTCCCACCTGCCTGCTCCTGGCCCATATCCCTGCAAACCTTTCCTATTCATATACCTGTCTAAATGCCTTTTAAACATTGTAATTGTATCCACATCCACCACTTCCTCAGGAAGTTCATTCCACACACGAACCGCTCTCTGTGTAAAATATTTGCCCCTTGTGTCTTTTTTAAATCTCTCTAGTCAATGGCGATAATGCAGAAATGTTACAAAATCTAATGTTTAAATGCATCGAATTGCTCCAGGTTAAATAAATAAACATATATGTAACAGGGTCTTGTGAAAAAAAAACCTAGATTTTGAACAGGAAATTCAAGAATAGATAGAACTTAAGATAGAACCAAAAACCAAAGCTTTAGGTGGAAAAACATAGGATTGGAAACATTGGTGTCTTGTACAGTTTTAGCAAAATCTCCCAGAGTGTATATCTGCACAGAATCCCAACCTTTACTGGATCATGGATGTAGTCACAAAGTTCCGAGCACAGAAACAGGCCAATCGGCCCACATGCTGTGTGCTGCTGTATCTGCTCCACATGAGCTTCCCCTTCCCCCACTTCACCTCACCCTTTCACTAGATCCTTTGAGTCTTTTCTCCCTTGTGTGTTTATCCAGCATTTTCTTCGACGTCTGAAGATGACAGGTACCAGGGCCCTCCACCCGACCAACGGCAACCTCTCCACCTCCCACCCCCCTACCCCAAAACCCACTGATTGTGCTGAGGGCTAGTACCCTCAACCCCGGTTCCCGATGTAGCCATTCTGTTGAGTTGACTGTGCAGTGTTACATGGGCTGGTGGCTTTGCCTGTGGGTGTTAGATTGATGCCTCAGAGTGTTGGGGGGGTGGGTTTTGCAGCACAAAGGCTCCATGCACCCAGCCCGATCTGTCCTGATGAGCAGCCTGGCTGTGTGTTTGCTCTAAAGAGGCCCTCAATACAGTCTTGATAGCTGTGAGATCTTACCGAAGCATAAAGTGCCAACAGGGATGGCATGGCATGGGAGACAGGGCAAGATATAGACACTGTGAGTGTGCAGGGAGGTGCTGAGTGAGTGAGTGAGTGCTCAGAGAGTGGGTAAGCAGCCTCGAGACTCAGCCTGGTCCAATCCTGGTTTGTTCCTGCACAGTGTCCTTGCTGCAGCCTCTCAGGGCACCCTGCAATGCAAGTGCCTTGCACGTGGGTCCAGGAGATGCCATCAGGATCTCAATGGGTTGGCAATTATGAGATACCATTGTATATGGACATTGCCTGTAGGTGTGTGTGGATAGTGCCCATGGATCGTGGCCTGAGATGCCAGCTTGTGAACAGCAAGACGGGCAGCGGTGGTGACATTCACTGATTGATTCGTTGATTTATTAACACTTGTACCGAAATACAGTGAAAAGCTTTGTTTACGAGTGGTACAGGCAGATCAAAAACACTGAGACAGAGGTGTACAGGGTTACATTGCACAGGGTGTGCGCGAGGTCAGAGCAACATTAGCAAGAACAGCATTATTTGAGGCCAGAGAGTCCAATCAACAATCAGATAACAGCCGGAAAGAAGCTGTTCCTGAACCTGCTGGTGCGTGTGTTCACACTTCTGTATCTTCTTCAGGTTTCTGTACCCCAGGGAGAGTCAGT
>NW_025966194.1:30955-49113 GCF_021869965.1 Rhincodon typus
CAGTGAGAGTCAGTATTTGTGGGACTGTATCCCAGTGAGAGTCAGTATTTGTGGGACTGTACCCCAATGAGATTCAGTGTGTGTGGGACTGTACCTCAGTGAGAGTCAGTGTCTGTGAGACTGTACCCCAGTGCGAGTCTGTGTGTGTGGGACTGTACCCCAGTGAGAGTCAGTGTGTGTGTGGGTCTGTACCCCAGCGAGAGTCTGTGTGTGTGTGATCTGTATCCCAGTGAGGGTCAGTGTTTGTGGGACTGTATCCCAGTGAGAGTCAGTATTTGTGGGACCGTATCCCAGTGAGTGTCAGTGTGTGTGTGGGACTGTACCCCAGTGTGAGTCTGTGTGTGTGGGACTGTACCCCAGTGAGTGTCAGTGTGTGTGTGGGTCTGTACCCCAGCGAGAGTCTGTGTGTGTGTGATCTGTATCCCAGTGAGGGTCAGTGTTTGTGGGACTGTAACCCAGTGAGAGTCAGTGTGTGTGTGGGACTGTACCCCAGTGAGAGTCAGTGTGTGTGTGGGTGGGACTGTACCCCAGGGAGAGTCAGTGTGTGTGGGACTGTACCCCAGTGAGAGTCAGTGTGTGTGTGGGACTGTACCCCAGTGAGAGTCATTGTGTGTGGGACTGTACCCCAGTGAGAGTCAGTGTGTGTGGGAGCCTGTACCTGAGTTAGATTGAGTGTTTTCAGAGTGAATGCCTGGGACGTTAGTGATGGACCATTACAGAGTTGTTTAGCTGGAGAGAGCTAATTTATTGTGAGCATCAGAAGAGGAATATTCGGAGACACGGTTTCCCTCATTCAGTTTCTGAGTGATCACCCCGCTCCTGGAATGAAAAGTCATTGTTCCCCTTTCGACGGCTCGCTCTCCGGCAGTGACCCCTCCCTGAGTTATAAACCAGCAGCTGTATATTCCCTCAGAGAGATCCCCCTGCAGACCCTCAGAGAGGAGCCCTGAATTCCGGCTTTACCAGGTAGGCCCACATGTTGTTGTACGGGTGGACAAGGTTCGTTGCCTGCCCCAGTCTGTCCACCATGGGCTTGCTCTCGTTGGCCCATTTCACCAGGCCCCCCTCCAGGTTATAGACTTTCAGTGAGCCAGGCCCCTCCTGCTCACTGCCTTGTGTTAACGATCTGCGGAGTTTCTCTGCCATTTCAGAACCATGGTATCCTGCCGTGCAATAACACACAACTGTCTTGTCCATCGAACCTGGAGGAAACACCACAGTCAGAGCCAGAAAGCACAATCACAACGAGACGCAGAATGTTACACAAGGTCTGAGGGATGAGGAAGTTGCCAGTCCAATGGAGTTAGAGCTAGATGGGGAGCTGTGTTGGGCTGAGGTGATGGAACTCTGTGGATTTCTGTCAAACATTGTCCCTTATTTCCATCTTACATAATATTGAGAGAGACCTCGGCCAATCCTATAGGATCTTCAGTTTCAGAAGAGGAAGTACTGGGAGTGGAATGGCAGGGGCGTGCTGCCTATGTTTTGGGCCTGGTTAGGCCACAGACAGAGGTTTATGTCCAGTCCTCATTTCCACCAGATTATCTCACCAACCCTCACTGACCACAACAGACTCTCCTGGAATTGGAACTCAATGTCCAGGCCCCTACCGGGCCCAATCCCGGAGAATTATCCCAGTGACGTTTGGACATTCTGTTTGAAAATGGGGAGTAAAAGGCTGTGTGGCCTACAGCCCCAAAGGGTAATGGGTGTGTGTTGGCTTTCTGGTTGGTGTAGGAAGGCAGTGGGTCACAGGCACACACATGGCACACGTTGTGAGATAGAGCCTCCAAGAATAGATTGGGTCTCGTTGGTCACCCTGGGGGAGGGATGTGAAGGTCTTTGAGGAGATTGACCAGAATGGTTCCTGCGAGCAGTGCGGATGGGGAGTTGCAGGGTGAAAGGTCAGGCTGGAGTTGTTCTTTGGGGCGAAGGAGATTGAGAGGAGCTTGGATCAAGATGGACAAGATTATGACACATCTAGACAAGAGAGAGCAGGAGAAAGCTTCCCAATGGATGATTCAACATGGACAAGGCTGTAAGGTTTAAGAGTTTGAGCACGATGTAGGGACAGGGGTCTCTGTACTGCAGACACTCTAACTGTCTCCCAGGCTCGAGGCCTATCCACACAGCAGAGAGCTCGAGTGATGTCGAACCCAGGAAATGGGAGTTAGGCTGCCCCCTACCTGCCAGGCCCAGATCCTTGACCAGATGATCCACGTCGGTAGTTTCTGGGTCAATGCGAACGGCTCCCTGTAAGTGGCTGACCTCGTATTCAGCGGGACTCCGGACATCCTGAAACAAGACGGAGACAGGGATCTGTCTGTTTCTCCATCAGGAATACAGCATCTCACACACTCCCCACCCCCTCACCTCAGGTTCCTCATCCCAGTGAGTTTCATTGGGAAGTCCACAGTGTCATTCAGACAGCAAGTGGAAACACCAGGAACATCACTGAACTGCTGACTCAGGATCACAACAGGAGTAGGCCATTCAGCCCTTCAAGCCTGTTCCACCATTCAATTAGATCATCAATCTCCTTTGCACTGGATTTCCGTTTCCCCCAAATCTTGCCCATTCCTAATCCCCTGCCCCCAGCTAAACTCAGTCCACCTCATCCTTGGAAGCTCCATCAGCTGCAGTGACAACATCTGGAGGAGAAGGTTCCAGCTTCCCCCCTACGCAGCATACGAGGAGATGTGCCCGCACATCACCCTGGAACAGCCCAGCTCAAACTGTAAGGAGTCCCCTGACGTCCTCGTCCTGCTGCTTCTGAAAGGGTTAATGTTGGGGATGGACTTGGCTCCACCCTATATAATGATGTGCCTCAGCCTTGTGCCGAATGAGGAGGCTAGCCGAATGCAGGTCAGACGTATCATCAAAGGCCCCTGTTGAGAAGTGAGTTTTCCTTTAAATCGTTCCTGGGACATGGGCACCACTGGCCAGGCCTGATGAAGGGTGTAAACCTGAAAGGTTGACTCTCCTGCTCCTGTGGTGCTGCCTGACCTGCTGTGTTCCTCCAGCTCCACACTGTATTGACCCAGACTCCAGCATCGGCAGTTCGTGCTATCCTTGCTGGCCATTTATTACCCATTCCTAATTGTCCATGGAGAAGGTAGTGTCACACACCCTGCCTGAACCACTGCTGTTATTTTGAATAATCAGTCGCCAGACACTGAGCACAGATTCATAATCGTTTTATACTAGTGACTCAGTGAGGTCCTGACTTCAGTGAAACTGACGTGAAACATTTCAAATGTCTTATCCAAGTACTTTTTAAAGGCTGTGAGGTTATAAGGAAGAGGCATGTCCTTCTCCAAATCACAATCTTGCTCATACAAGCATTCAGAACATGGGTTATTGTTAATAAGGTCTCCTTCACCCATTAAGGGCACACTTAATCTCACCTTAAATGTTGTGGGTTCAGTGTCTGGCAATCCCTTGTTCCTCTGTTCTGTCTCAAGGCCTCCCTAGAATGTTTAATTATATTGACTTCTATTTGTAGAGTCATAGAGTCACAGAGCTGCAACAGCACAGAAACGAACCCTTCGGTCCAACTCGTCCATGCTGACCAGATATCCTGAACTAACCTAGTCCCATTTGCCAGCATTTGGCCCATATCCCTCTAAACCCTTCCTATTCATGTACCCATCCTTTTAAATGTTGTAATTGTACCAGCCTCCACCGCTTCCTCTGGCAGCTTATTCCATACACACACCACCCTCTGCATGAAAACATTACCCCTCAGGTCATTTTCCCCTCTCACCCTAAACCTATGCCCCTCTAGTTTTGGACTCCCCCACCCCAGGGAAAAGACTTTGTCTATTCACCCCATCCATGCCCCACATGATTTTATAAACCTCATCCCTCAGCCTCTGACATTCCAGGGAAAATAGCCCCAGCCTATTCAGCCTCCCCCTGTAGCTCAAACCCTCCAACCCTGGCAACATCCTTGTAAATCTTTTCTGAACCCTTTCAAGTTTAACAACATCTTTCCTATAGCAGGGAGACTAGAACTGTACACAGAATTCTAAAAGTGGCCTAACTAATGTCCTGTACAGCGGCAACATAACCTCCCAACTCCTATACTCAATGCACTGGCCAATAAAGGCAAACATACCAAACACCTTCTTCACCGCCCTGTCTACAGTGTGACTCCATTCCAAGGAACTGTGTGAAAGGTTGCTCACATTTACCGCGGTATGCTAATCTCTGTCGGATCTGTAGGTTTATTCATTATAGCCTTCTGGAAACCTTCATTTAACCCTTAGAGTCTAAAAGTACAAGTTCACTCTGAAATAGCCAATGGAACTGGTACCTATTGATATAATTGCAATAAACTACATAAACCCTGTTGTAATGACAAGTGCGCATCATTGTTAAGTTGTACCAGAACCCACATCTTCTATCACCATAAACTGAACAGGCCCTTCGGCCCCGTACAGAGAAGAGGAAGGTGATAGCCCACATCCCCAGGCATTCCCTGGTAGGGATAACAAGGTGTAGAGCTGGATGGTGACAGACTCAACCCATCGATGAGTGACTCCAGGAAGCTTGGAATCAAAGTATAATAAAGCAAATAAGTACAGATGCTGGAAATCTGAAACAAAAACAGAAATTTCTGAAGAGACTCAACAGGCCTGGCAGAATGTGTGGGGAGACAGGCAGAGTTAACATTTCGAATGTTGATGAAAGATCGCACTGGACTCATAACGTTAACTGCTGTTTCTCTCTGCATAAATGCTGCCCGACAGAGCTGCCAAGTTTCTCCACCAATTTCTGTTTTTCAATCAAAGTAGGCCTGAAGCAGGGGCCTTTCCTGGATCAGCTGGCCAGGGGAATGGCTCGCAATGTGGAGGGAGGGGGTACTGTGAGCGTTGAACTGAGGCAATGGGATAATTATTGATGAGGGGGAAATGGTAAACTGGGGGTGCATGGAGTGGACAACCAGAAACCTTTAACCCTCCTACCCTGGCCTGGAATTTCCTACAGGCATTCAGACAGCTTCAGTTTAAACTGGTTGAACCTGTGACCTGGTGGGAAAGCTATTATATCCACAGTGTGTTCATTCCTGTCCGACCAAGAGCCGTTGAAAGTTCCAGTGCTTCACAATTACCTCTCACAATGTTTGCTAACGCTCACGCCCTGCAGGTTCCCTCTACAAATCCCTCCCTCAGGGCAATCCCTCCAACATTCCCATGCTGCTCCATTCTTTACCCACTGTCCTGGTGGCAAACACCCAGAGCAGAGCCCCTCACACAGGGGCAGCACGAGGCTCGGACACCACTCCCACCCTCCAACCACTGCCCTGAGTGATTCCTCCCGTGGTCGAACAGCTGCCCAGGCTGGGACTCCCAGCTGGGCCTCACTCACCAGCAGCAGTATCTGCTGCCTGTTCTCCTTCACCAGCTGCTCCAGCTGGCTGGGACAGACATTCCCCACCGTGGGGAACCAATGTCGGATCCACTCAGTCACTGGCTCCATCTCCCAGGCACCCCCCACCCCTGGGGCAGGAGGGTAAGGTCCAACCGCGGCTGGGTACAGGCTGAGTGTTAGCACAGCTAGGCCCCGCTGCCTGGTTAACCAGTAACTACCTGGTTAGTCATTAACTACCTGGGAATCTCAGGCATTCGCTCAGCTCCAGACTGGAAATGGGAATCTCTCGTTGGGGTACGGGGGCGGGTGGGTGGTATTTCTTGGGGGGGTGTCCCAGCCCAGGGTGTCACGGCCATCCCCCACCACCCAGCTTCCAGCTGAGGGTCTGGGAGACACTGAGCACCAGGACAGGGCCCAAGTCAATAACACGCTCACCAGCTCAGACACTCGGAGGCAGCTGGGAGCCAGTGATGTGTTTCCGTAGCAAGCAAACTGTGCACAGCAAGATCCCATCAACAGTGAGGTGCTGATGGCCATGGAACCAATCACATGCAGTATAACACTGAGGGAGCACCGCACTGTCGGAGGGTCAGCGCTGAGGGAGCGCCGCACTGTCGGAGGGTCAGCGCTGAGGGAGTGCCGCACTGTCGGAGGGTCAGCGCTGAGGGAGTGGGCACTGTCAGAGGGTCAGTGCTGAGGGAGCGCCGCACTGTCGGAGGGTCAGCGCTGAGGGAGCGCTGCACTGTCGGAGGGTCAGTGCTGAGGGAGCGCCGCACTGTCGGAGGGTCAGTGCTGAGGGAGCGTCGCACTGTCGGAGGGTCAGTGCTGAGGGAGCGCCGCACTGTCGGAGGGTCAGTGCTGAGGGAGTGCTACACTTTTTTAGAACCCTTCTGAATTTCGAACACTGGTGCTGAAATATTCTCTCTGTTTTCTCTCAAAAATGCTGCCAGTCGTGCTGAGTTTTTCTGGCACTTTCTGATTTTGTTGAAGTTGGAAAGATTTGTTTGTCGGTGAATTTTAATGGGCTGGTCATCAATGTCACAATGGCTCTGGCAAAGGTGAAGGGGCAATGCAGAGAACTGATAAGTAAAACCAAGCACCATCAGATATAGGGGTACAACTAGGCCACTCAGCCCTTCGAGTCTGCTAGTCAATAAGATCATGGCTTGATCTGACCATCCTCAACTTGACTTTCCTGCCTTTTCCCTTTCACTCTTGATTCACTTCCTGATTAAAAGTCTGTACCTCACGTTTGAATATATTTACCAAAGGCACCTCTACAGCCCTCTGTGGTAAAGAATTCCACAGGTTTGCTACCCTCTGAGAAAAGAAATTGCACCTCATCTCTGTCTTAAATTTGTGACCCCTCACTCTGAGATTACACCCTCTGGTCCTAGACACTCCCACAAGGGGGAATAAAATCACTCTCATTCTTCCAAATTCCAATTGAGTACGGGCCCAACCCACTCAACCTGTTTACGGTGCTCCAGGTGTGAAATCCGAATGGCGGGTGCTGTAAATCAGGAAGAAAAACAGAAGTTGCTGGAAAAGCTCAGCAGGTCTGGCAGCATCTGTGAAGGAAAAAACAGCGTTAACGTTTCGGGTCCGGTGACCCTTCCTCAGAACCCAGACCTGAAACGTTAACCCTGATCATTTTTCCTTCACGGATGCTGCCAGACCTGCTGAGCTTTTCCAGCAATTTCTGTTTTTGTTCCCGGTGTGGTCTGACTAATGCCTTGTGTAATTTTAGCGAAACCTCCTGATTTTTCCTTTTCATTCCCTTTGAAATACTGGTCAACTTTCCCTATTAGCTGCTGAATTTGGATGCTAAATTTTTTTTGACTCATGGACAAGGATGTCCAAATCACTCTATTCTGTAGCTTCTGCAGTCTTTCACTGTTTAAATAATATTCAGCTCTTCTATTCATCCTGCCAAAGTGCATTACCTCATTTCCCCACATAATATTCCATCTATCATCTTTTGCTCACTCACTTAGCCTGTCTGTCCATATCCCTCTGCAGACTGTTTGTGACATCTTCACCACTTGTTTTCCCATCTATTTTTGTCATTGGCAAAAATGGCTGTAGTATACCCACTTTCCTAATACAAGTCACTAGTATATATTGAAAATAATTGTAGTCCCTGTTTTGATTGCTGTGACACTAGGCTGCCTTCCTGAAAACACCTCCTTATCCAACTCTCTGACTTCTATTAAAAACCAAAAGAAACTGCGGATGCTGTAAATCAGGAACAAAAACAAAGTTTTTGGAAAAGCTCAGCAGGTCTGGCAGCATCTGTGGAGGAGAAAACAGAGTTAACGTTTTGGGTCCAGTGACCCTTCCTCAGAACCTCTGACTTCTATTAGTTAGCCAATCCTCTATTGATGCAAATATACTTTTATTTTATATTCAGCCCTGTGAAGTGGGCATCACTGGCCTGTCCCTAATTGCCCAGAGGGCAGTTAAGAGTCAACCACATTGCTGTGGGTCTGGAGTCACATGTAGGCCAGACCAGGTAAGGATGGCAGTTTCCTTCCCTAAAGGACATTAGTGAACCAGATGGATTTTTCCCCTGACAATTGGCAATGGATTCATGGTCATCATTAGATTCTTAATTCCACCAGATGCCATGGTGGGATTTGAACCTGGGTCCCCAGACCATTACCTGGGCCTTTGGATTAATCATCTAGTGATAATACCACTAGGCCATCACCTCCCCACCTACCTCCAACACCATGGGTTCTTATTAATTAGCCTAATGTGTTATACCTTATCAAATGCTTTCTGAAAATTCAAATATATTACATCTACAGTTTCCTCATTATCTATTCTGCTTGTTATTTCCTCAAAGAATTCTAATAAGTTTTCCAGGCATGATTTCCTCTTCATGAAGCCATGCTGATCTGCTTGATTATTTCAAAGTGCTCAGCTCTTCCACTCTTTATAATAAACTCTAACATTTCCCCAATAACTGAAGCTGACAGGCCTACAGTTACCTGCTCTTTGTCTCCGTCCAGCTCTAAATAAGAGTTTACTTTGGCAGTTTTCCAAACCTCCTGCTTTTCCAAAACCTAACAATTCACGCAAGATTACTGCCAGTGTATCCACTAACGGAGCAACGACTTCCTTTAATATCCTCAGATACATCCCATCAGGTTCAGTCCTTAGCCCCATTAATTTCCCTAGCACATTTTCTCTAATGATTGCTGTTAAATTTATTTCCTCTCCTTCTTTTATCTCTTGAATATTTAATATTTTTGGAATGCAATTTGTGTTTTCCACTGTGAAGACTGATGCAAAATATTTATTTGACTCCACTACCATCTCCTGGTTCCCTTTTGGAAGTGCAATTGCAGATGGCGAGAGCTGATCTGTCCCTGATACATTAGAAAGAGTCGTAGAGTCATTGTGCAGCATAGGCACAGGCCCTTTGGTCCAACTCGCCCATGCCAACCAGCTCTCCGAAACTGAACTAGTCCTATTTGCCTGTGTTTGGCCCATATCCCTCTCAGCCTTTCCTATCCTTGTACCTGTCTAAATATCTTTTAAATGTTGTCATTGTACCAGCCTCTTCCTCTGGCAGCTCCTTCCATACACGCTCCACCCTCAGTGTTAAAAAGTTGCCCCTCAGATCCCTTTTCAATCTTTCCTCTCTCACCTTAAACCTATGCCCCTCCAGTTTTGGACTCCCCTACCCTGGGGTAAAGACCTTGTCTATTTCACCCTATCCATGCCCCTCATGATTTTATAAACCTCTATAAGGTCACCCCTCAGCCTCCGACGCTCCAGCGAAAATAACCCCAGCCTATCCAGCCCCTCCCTGTAGCTCAAACCCTCCAACACTGGCAACATCCTTGTAAATCTTGTTTTGCCCCCTTTCCAATTTAATAACATCCTTCCTATAGCAGGATGACCAGAGCTGTGCGCAGTACTCCCAAAGTGGCCTCACCAGTGTCCTGTATAACTGCAACACGACATCCTAAGTCCTATACTCAAAGCACTGACCAATGAAGGCCAGCGAACTGAAAGCCTCCTTTGCTACTCTGTCCACCTGTGATACCACTTTCAAAGAACTGTGTACCCAAACCTCTAGGTCTCTCTGTTTAACAACACTCCCCACACGGCCCTCCCATCAACTGTGTAAGTCCTGCCCTGGGCTTGTCTTTCCAAAATGCAACACCTCGTATTTATTGGCATTAAACTCCATCTGCCATTCCTCAGTCTACTGGCAGTTGATCAAAGTCCTGTTGTACTCTTAGATAACCTCTCCAAGCCACCAATTTCGGTGTCATCTGCAAACTTACGAAACATACCTCCTGTATCTCATCCAAACCGTTTATAGAGATGATTAACATCAGCGGACCCAGCACCAAATCTTGCGGTACACTGCTGGTCACAGGCCTCCTGTCTGAATACCAAGCTTTAACCACCACCCTGTGTCTCCTATCATCAACCAAAGTTTGTATCCATTGGCTGGCTGTGCCTGGATCCAATGTGATCTAACCTTACTAACCCATCTACCATGTGGAACCTTGTCGAAGGCCTTGCTAAAGTCCATGGAGACAACATTTACTCTGTCAAATTTTTGTCAGTGTCAAATTTATGAGACATGATTTCCCACGCACAAAGCCATGTTGACTATCTCTAATCAGTCCTTGCCTTTCCTAACACAGGTAAATCCTGTGCCTCAGGATTCCCTCCAACGACTTACCTACCACTGATGTTAGGCTCACCGGTCTATAGTTCCCTGGCTTTTCCTTACCATCTTTCTTAAACAATGGCCCAACATTAGCCACCCTCTAGTCTTCAGGAACCTTGCCCATGGCTGTCGATGATACAAATATCTCTATTAGAAGCCCCACAATTTTCTCCCTAGCTTCCCACAGTGTCCTGGGATACACTTGATCAGTCCCAGGGATTTATCTACCTTTATACATTCCAAGAACCCCAGAACCTTCTCTTCTGTGATGTGGACCCTTTTCAGGACAACATAATTTATTTCCCTGAGGCTCCTAGCTTCTATGTCTTTCTCCACAGTAAGTACTGACACAAAATATTCATTTGGGATTTCACCCATCTCCTGGGGCTCCACGCATAGATGGAAATGTTATCTTTAAGGGGCCCTATTCTCCTCATATCCTTGTAGAATCTATTTCGATTCTCCTTCACCTTAGATAACCTCTCCAAGCCACCAATTTTGTTGTCATCTGCAAACTTACAAAACATACCTCCTGTATCTCATCCAAACCGTTTATAGAGATGATGAACAACGATGGATCCAGAGCTATCTCATTTCCATTTTTTGCCCTCATGATTTCCCTCTTAAGTGTACTCCTACACTCCCCATACTCCTCGAGGGATTCACTCGATCCCAGCCGCCTATACCTCCTTTTTCTTGTCATCCAGCATTCCCTACATCCTACCGGCCTTGCTCCTCATACTAACAAGAACATACTGTCCCTGAACTCCCGTTATTTTGCTTTTGAAAGCCTCCCACTTACCAGGCGTCCCTTTACCTGCGAACAGCCTCCCCCAATCAACTTTTGAAAGCTCCTGTCTTTTCCCATCAAAATTGGCCTTGCCCTAGTTTAGAACCTTCACTTGTGGACCAGGCCTATCTTTTCCATGGCTATTTTAAAACTAATGGAATTAGGGTCACTGGTCCCAAAGTGCTCCCCCACTAACAGCTCATCACTTGCCCTGCCTTATTTCCCAAGGGAAGGTCAAATTTTGCCCCTTCTCTAATTGGTACATCTACATATTGATTGAGAAAGTTTTCCTGACCACCCTTAAATTTCTCTCCACCCAGGCCCTTGACGCTACGGCAGTCCCGGTCTATGTTTGGAAAGTTATAATCCCCTGCTATTAACAATGCTGCTATTCTTACAGCTATCTGTGATCTCCCTACATATTTGGTCCTGAGTTTCCTGCTCACTACTGGGGGGCCAATTGTACAATTCCATCAAGGTAGTCATCCCCTTCTTATGTTCCATCAATATCGCTTCACTGGATATCCTCTATAGGTACAGCTGTGATGTTTTCCCTAATCAAAAATGCCTCTCCCTCTCCTCTCTTGCCTCTTATTCCATCGTTCCTATAGCATCTGTACCCCAGAAAATTGAGCTGCCAATCCTGTCCCTCCGTCAGCCATGTTTCTGTAATAGTTATGATGTCAAGTCATCCCTTGTCTTATGGAAAACATTCTTCAGTGGGGTTAGGATTAGGGTTAGAACTCCATTAGGGTTAGAACTTGGAACTCCAATAACTGGTTTGCAGCCCACAACTCCAGGAGAAAAACAGAACCCTAAGGTGAACAAATACAATAACAGGCTCCTTTTAAAAAGGACATTGTTTGGTTACAGCCAATGCACATTACTAGAAGGGTGAAACATAGACCAAACAAGTCCTGAGATTCCATGGTGATGAAAGAAAGAAG
Source organism: Rhincodon typus (assembly GCF_021869965.1). Lineage (NCBI taxonomy): Eukaryota > Metazoa > Chordata > Chondrichthyes > Orectolobiformes > Rhincodontidae > Rhincodon > Rhincodon typus. The sequence continues at coordinate 42,768 of NW_025966194.1, forward strand.
ATGAGCAAGATAAATCAGAAAAAGGGTGACTCAGACAGATGTCATTTGCAAGTGAAAATCAGGCTGATTATCGAAAGAACACAGGGAAAATGAACAAAGCAGTCAGCGAGGCAAAGAGAGAACATGAGAAGAGACTGTCAGCTCACATAAAAGGAAATCCCAATAAGCATATAAATGGAAAGAGAGCAGTAACTTGAGGTTGTGACAATAAAGCTGATTTACACAAGGACGTCATGAGATATGAATTGAATATTTTGTTTACATCTTTACCAGGACAAAAGACACTGCCAAAGTCAAAATGAAAGAGGAACTGGGTGAAGCATTGATCGGCTACAAGTTGGTAAAGGGGAAGTATTAAATAGGCTGACCGTACATTAGGGTCATCTGTCACAGGACACAAAATCTAACAGTATTGGAAAATGTGAGGAGAAGGTTGCAGAATTTAAAAGGTCAGAAAGCTGTGAACTGATTTATTTTGGTAGGAGGAACATAAGAAATAATATAGAATAATAAAATAAAGAAAGCTCCCAAAGGGGGTAAAGATGCAGAGAGCCCTGGGTAACTTCATGTCATTCTAGGGGACAGAAGATGTTGCAAAAGTGGGAAAGGAAGGATAGCGAATTCCGGGTTTTATCAATAGGGACACACCACTAATTATATAAGGGCCATAGCTTTCAGGTTTGGCACTAATGTTTCAGGCAGCTCTGAGCAAAACCATCTTTACAGAATGATTTGCCCCACAAGACTATGACTTTGATATCTGCAGTTTTACCATTCCATTGTCTGTCTCTAACATTGTCAGATATCTCCAGCAACACAGCACAATCATTTCATCATACAGTTCGAAACCAAAAGCTGCAGAGCTGGAGAAATGTGTGGCACACCATACAGACTGTTATCATTCAGGAACATTATCACAACTTGTCTTAAAAAACATCTCAATTCACAAGCTCTACAGCTGACTGCAGCTTATAAAACGTAAGAGTTTCAGGCTAATTTTATTAAATATCCTGCCAATATAGGAGATAATTTTCTCTCTCTCCTTTCTGTCCTTTTTCTTTTTCTTTTCTTCATCTCCCTGATATTGCAGGGAGGTTGGACCTGTGTTGGCGGGGACTCCTGGCTCACAGCCCAGAGCATGGGCCTTACAGAAGTCCTGTGTTTGGGACCCCGGCCAATGAAGACCAGGGATGGGCCATAAATGCTGGCTTAGCCAGCAAAGCCCATACCCCACAAATGAATTTTAAAAAACTCCATTTTAGTACTTTTTATTCTTTAGTGCCTCAAAATGGCATCGGACTGCAGTGACGGGACACTTTTCACCGCATCTCCCTAGACGTATGTGACAATAAATCATCCATTATTCATTCATTCACATGTCCTTCCTTTCTCAGGACATGTAAAGTAGCATAAACCCATGTCAGCTGTAAACTGACATCTTCAAACAAAGTTAACAATCATGATTCATAGTCAAGTCTCAAAGAGAATACAGTACAAAAATAGAGAGGTTTTACTAAAACTGTACAAACATAGAAACATAGAAGATAGGAGCCAGAGGAGGCCATTCAGCCCTTCAAGCCTGCCCTGCCATTCTTCACGATCATGGCTGATCATCCAACTCAACAGCCTAATCCTGCTTTCTCCCCATAACCTTTAATCCCATTCGCCCCAAGTGCTGTATCTAGCCGCCTCTCGAATACATTCAATGTTTTGGCATCAACTACTTCCTGTGGTAATAAATTCCACAGACTCACCGCTCCTTGGGTGAAGAAATGTCTCGTAATCTCCATCTTAAATGGTCTACCCCGAATCCTCATACTGTGACCCCTGGTTCGGGACACACCCTCCATCGGGAACATTCTCCCTGCATCTACCCTGTCTCGTCCTGTTAGAATTTTATAAATCTCTATGAGATTCCCCCTCATTCGTCTGAACGCCAGCGAAAACAATCCTAACCTAGTCAATCTCTCCTCATACATCAGACCTGCCATTCCCGGAATCAGCCTGGTAAACCTTCACTGCACTCCCTCGAGAGCAAGAGCATCCTTCCTCAGGAAAGGAGACCAGAACTGCACACAATATTCTAGGTGTGGTCTCACTAAGGCCCTGTATAACTGCAACAACACATCCCTGCTCCTGTACTCGAAACCTCTCACAATGAAGGCCAACATACCATTTGCCTTCTCTACCGCCTGCTGCACCTACACGCTTACCTTCAGCGATTGGTGCACAAGGACACTCAGGTCCCGCTGCACACTCCCCTCTCCTAATTTACAGCCATTCAGGTAGTAATGGCACCAATCAGACCACAGCTGGAACACTGTGAACAGTTTTAGATTCTTATCTGAGAATAGAAATACTGGCATTGGAGGCATCCAGAGATGGTTCACTTGGCTGATACCAGGTATGCAGGGACTGTCTTATGAGGAGATGCTAAATAGATGTGGCCTGTACTTACAGGGGTTTAGAAAATGAGAGGAAATCTTGTTAAAATATACCAGATTTTTAGGGGTCTTGACAGGGTAGATGCAGAAGAGGAATAGAGGGAGGTGGGGGACCTTTGCTCATAAAGAAAGGTTCAGTGCAATGGTGAGCAGTGATGTACAGGCAATAGATCAAGAAGTGGAATCAAATTGGGTAGAAATAAGGACTGGCAAGGAGAAGAAGTCACAAGTATCATCTATAGGCCCCCAAAGAGCTGCCTCATTGTAGGACAAAACCAGAAAATAATACAGGCACTTATGGGGCACTACAATTGTCATAAGTGATTTATATTGCCTGGACAAATCAGGTGGACAAAGGATGAGATGGAAAATGGATTTCTAGAGTTTATGAGGGATAGCAGTGGATTGCTACAAGGCTCAGTCTTACAGCCTCAATTATTCACGAAAATGTGATGGCTTTGTGGGGGGGAGAGTTTGGCGGTGATACAGAGTGAGATATATCCAAATTTGCTGATGATTCCAAAATAATTGTGATGAGGCCATAAGGAACCCGCAAAGGGATATAGATAGGTTGAGGGATTGGGTAAAGCCTAATGAGGTGGGGTTTAATGCAGGAAAGTGTGATCAAACTGTTTGGTAGGAAGAACCAAAAGATAGGCTATTACTTAACTGGAGAGAGACTCCAAAAAGTGCAGGAGAGGGGGTGTGAGTGTTTTTGTGCAAGAAACACAAACATTTAGCAACAGGCGCAGAAAGTAATTAAGAAGGAAATATGAATATTGGCCTTTATTGCTAAGGGGCTGGAGTTTAAAAATAGGAAGTCTTATTACAAGTGTACAGGTTGTTGGTGTGGCTGCACCTGGAGTAGTGTGCAATTTTGGTCCACGTATTTAAAAAGAATACGATAGCAGTGAAGGCAGTTCAGCTGGGATGTAGATGCTGACTTTTCAACAACAGCGAAACAGATTCGACCTGTATTCACTGGAGTTATGAAGAGTGAGGGTGATCTAATTGAAACATGTAAGATTCTGAGGGGGCTTGACAGGGGAGAGGTTGAGGGGAATCTCACTCATTTAATACCAAGATGTGAAGGAATTTCTTCTCCCAGAGGGTAGTGAATGTCCTGAACTCTGAGGCTAGATCACAAAGTATTTAAAGAGGAGGTGAATTATTGTGGAATTGAGGGCTATGAGGAACTGATCTGATTTGATTTATTATTGTCACATGTGCCTAGGTACAGTGAAAAGTAATGTTTTGTGTGCACTACAGGCCGATCATACCATACAAAGGTCATAGGGTGATAGAACAGAGCGAGGAAATCACAGTTACAGCTGCAAAGAAGGTGTATGAAAAGCAAGACCAATATTAGATTTGAAATTTGAGAGGTCCATTCAGGAGTCTGATAATAACAGGGAGGAATGTGTTTACGTTTTTGTATCTTCTGCCTGATGGAAGGGGTTGAGAGAGATTATAATTAGGTGGGAGGGGTCTTTGATGATGTTGGCTGCTTTCAATGGATGGAAGGCCGGTTTTCGTGATGGACTGGGCTGTGTTTACAACCCTCTGTAGTTTCTTACAGTCCTGGGCAGAACAGTTGCCGTACCAAGCCATTTCGCACCCAGAACACTGTCTGTGGTGCACTTATAAAAGTTCGTGAGGGACCTTATGAACATGCTGGATTTCCTCAGCGTCCTGAGGAAGAAGAGGCGTTGTTGTGACCATGGGTGGACCAAGACAGATAGTTGGTGAACTGGAATGAAAGAGGTGCTGAGGACTGGGACAGATCAGCCATGATCTTTTAGGATAGCAGGGCAGACTTGAGGGGTTAAAACAGCCTACATCTGCCCCTATTTCTTACGTTCTTACCCATTGTAAACCCACTCAAACCAGTATGATGGGAGCACGAAGTCATGTCCCGTTCCCCACACTAACACCTAAAACCACAGAACTGCCTTGATGTAGAGGCACACTCTCCAGGCTGCCTCCCAGTTTGATGTAATTCCCAATGAGACCTCGTGTCAATCCCAACCAGAACAGCACCTCTGGAAAACATCTGGTTAAAACGACCCAACTAAATACAGACATAGAACAGGAAATCCAAAGCACAGAAGTAAGATTGGTACAATTCAGACTTTAAGACCAGACTGTCTGCTGCTCAGAACTGCTCACTGGTTTCTGTTCATAATTCTGATCATTCACAATTCTAATGTCGGATTGACAATTTAGGAAGATGAGTTTATAGCTTAGAAACTTCTGGATTTTCATGAAGAAATTATATCCTTTGCAAGACCAGTATTGATCTACTACTTTGATTTGGTTTGTTACTGTCACATGTACCGAGATACAGTGAAAAGTATTGTTTTGTGTGCTAACCAGGCAAATCATACCTTACCTTAGTGCATCAGGGTAATAGCACAGATGCAGAATGCAGTGTTACAGCTACAGGGAAGGTGCAGGGAAGGATGGATTCTAATATATAAGACGTCCGTTCATAAATCTGATAACAGCAGGGATAAAGCTGTTCCTAAATCTGTTGGATAACAAGGTGTAGAGCTGGATGAACACAACAGGCCAAACAGCATCAGAGGAGCAGGAAAGCTGACGTTTCGGGCCTGGACCCTTCGTCAGAAATGGGGGAGGGGAAGGGGGTTCTGAAATAAATAGGGAGAGAGTGGGAGGCGGATAGAAGATGGATAGAGGAGAGGATAGGTGGAGAGGAGACAGACAGGTCAAAGAGGCGGGGATGGAGCCAGTAAAGGTGAGTGTAGGTGGGGAGTTAGGGAGGGGATAGGTCAGTCCAGGGAGGATGGACCGGTCAAGGGGGCAGGATGAGGTTAGTCGGTAGGAGATGGGGGTGGGGCTTGAGGTGGGAGGAGGGGATAGGTGGGAGGAAGAACAGGTTAGGGAGGCAGGGACGAGCTGGGTTGGTTTTGGGATGCGGTAGGGGGAGGGGAGATTTTGAAGCTTGTGAAATCCACATTGATACCATTGGGCTGCAGGGTTCCCAAGCGAAATATGAAGGTGCTGTTCCTGCAACCTACAAGCTCCCATGAGGAGCTTGAACAGCTCATCCACTTCACTAACAGCTTCCACCCCAACCTTAAGTTCACCTGGAACATCTCCGATACCTCTCTCTCCTTCCTGGACCTCTCTGTTTCCATCTCTGGCAACCACCTAGAAACCAATATCCATTTCAAGCCTTTCAACTCCCAAAGCTACCTAGAATACACCTCCTCTCACCCACCTTCCTGCAAAAATGCTATCTCCTATTCCCAATTCCTTCGCCTCCGCCGCATCTGCTCCCAGGATGAGGCATTCCACTCCCGTACATCTCAGATGTCCTCGCTTTTCAAGGACTACAACTTCCCCCCCCATCAGTGGTCGAAAACGGCCTCGACCATGTCTCCCGCATTTCCCGCAACTCATCCCTCACACCCCCTCCCCGCAATAACAACCAAAACAGAATCCCCCTCGTCCTCACGTACCACCCCACCAACCTCCAGGTACAACGCATCATCCTCCGACACTTCCGCCATCTGCAATCCGACCCCACCACCAAAGCCATTCTTCCCTCCCCACCCTTATCTGCTTTCCGGAGTCTCTCCATGACTCCCTTGTCCGCTCCACACTCCCCTCCAGCTCCACCACACCCGGCACTTTTCCCTGCAACCGCAGGAAGTGCTACACCTGCCCCCATACCTCCTCCCTCACCCCCATCCCAGGCCCCAAGAAGACTTTCCACATCAAGCAGATGTTCACCTGCACATCTGCCAATGTGGTATACTGCATCCGCTGTACCCGGTGTGGCTTCCTCTACATCGGGGAAACCAAACGGAGACTCGGGGACCACTTTGCAGAACACCTACGCTCGGTTCGCAATAAACAACTGCACCTCCCAGTCG